>NC_085048.1:62016069-62316069 GCF_963662255.1 Cinclus cinclus | reverse complement strand
AAAATACAAGTACCTTCTTAGAGTCTAGATAGACACTGATCCAGGTTTTGCTTTAGAAAGCAGAGATAAAACCAGCTGTATCAGCTACCCACTGCATTTGAATAGCTTTATAATTTCTGTGTAATTTTCTGGTACAAAACTGAACAAAAGTTTGGAGGTTTCATGGCAGTTTTCCATACAGGCTCAGAATGAGACTTGGAGGCTTTCTGAAGCCTCGTGCCTCACCTCTCATGTGGCACCTGAATCTTGAGCACTGACTGTCTTGAGCATGCCCCCCAGTCTCAATTCAACACAAGCGCTACCAAAGTAACCTTAAATTTCTCTGATCACTCTTAAGAGAATAATTTCTTACTTTCACCAACAAGTTTGGATACCTCCCTGTTTTCCTCAGATGTCACATGGTGCCCAGACTTTCCTAGGGCTGTTCCTAGAAAACATAGGTTGATGCTCCCAAAAGATAGTACTTACATTAAAGCCCTTGTGCCATGCCACCAAGCAGTGACATTAAGGAAGCTGTTCATCAGACTTACCCGAACAAAGAGAAGAGCTGAGCAGAGGAAAAAGTCGGGCAGAAAGCTCAGACAAGGGCACGCCAGCAACGGGACACTGGTTCTGTAATCCTGCCACTGAGGGAAGAGGGACGGGAAGACCAAGTGAGGAGGGAAGGACAGAATGACACAGGAGGAGCAAGCAGTGCAGGGACTGAGTGCGCACTGTGCAGGGACCGTCTCTGATAGGTGCAGTGGGAGCTGCCTGCTGGCTGGCAGCCTGAGCCAGCTATGTTGGCTATTCCCTGCTCTGACAGAGATAGCATGAGAGATTAGAGAGTTGGGCCCTCAGAAAGAGAAAATAAAGGAAGGATACTTACACAGCTGCTACCCTTCAAATTTAAGTCTTAAACCCTCAATAACTTGAGGCATTGTGCTGTGTAAAATTTGTCTGTATTGACTATAGATTGGTCGAACTTGGTTGAATTTTTCTGTGTCTACCACAAAGACTGGGATGGATTTCCATAATGTGAACTCCCAGCTGTGACTTCCCTTTTCAGCCTGGAATTTGGGCAGGATTTGTTAAAAACAGACTAATCCCTAATCATAGACTCACTGGCTGGAAGAGACCACAGGACGTCTTTAGTTCGAGCTCTTGCTTGAAGGAAGCTCAGCTGTGATCTCAGACTAGGTCTCTCAGGGCTTTAAATTAATCTTTAAAATCTCTGTGGATGGAGACTGCATGACCTCCCTGGGAAGCCTGTTATCTGACTTGACTCTCATGGCACTGAAAAAGTTTCTTTTTCTACCTAGCCTTAACTTCTCCTGTTCCAGCTTGTGCCTACTGTCTCTTGTCTTCCCGCTTTACACTCCTACAAAGATCCTGTGTCTATCTTCTTGATAATCTCCTCCAAAGCTGTCCCTTTTCCAGGCTGAACATCCAACCTCTCCTCACAGGACAAGTGCTCCAGTGCCAGCCACCCTGGTGCTCTTTTGTTGAATTGACCAACTTTTCCATTAAGGCAGCAATGTTAAAAGAGGTGAGTGGTGTAGCTGCCCCCCTGAACCCAGCAGCTCCAAACAAATATTGCAGCCAAGATAACCTTCCTGACCTACTGTCTGCATGAGACCGTGCTGGCTCATGTTGGCCCAAAGTTGTTGATACAAACAAGCAGAGCACTCCCCAGGAACTCAGCTGCGCACTGCTTTTGCAGCAACCAGAAATTCCCACTTCTGTGACCCACAAGCCACTCAAGCACTATCTTGAGATGCCATATCACCTAAGCACCAGCTGCTACCAACTCCCTAGAAAGAGATGTAGGTCAGTTCAATGCACAGATATGCAAATAATAAAAAAATTAGAGGCTGGTACTGGAAGTGGCAGCCAGGGCTATGAGAAGAGAAATGGGACTTGGTCTCCAGCAAAAAACAAAGAGGCTCAGAACAAAAGGTGGCAAAATAAATGTATACTATAACAATTTGGAGTAAGCCTTCAAACTGATCCATGGCAACAGAAGAACCAGAAATGTTTTGTGCCTGATTTACAAGGGATGTCAGAGAAAGCACCTCAGTATGAAGTACCAGTTCAGAAACAGTCTGTATGTTAGCAGCATCTCAAGACTTCTACTGGAGAGGAATAAAGGTCTTGCTATATTTGTGGAGATGGTGGGGCAAAAAGTTCACACTTAAGGTGTTTTCTCATTAGACTTATTTCTCTACTTGGAAAAGGCAGCTCCTATAATCTGGTGAAGCATGGGCATTGTGGCTTCAGTTCTTTCAATTTTCTTCAGACACTCATGGTGTCTGGGCAGTATTCCTAAGGAAGTCACTGTTTTAGGGGTGACAAAAGGGAGTGAGCTTGCAAGGACAGAGGCTTCTGTAGAAAATCTTTTGGGAGAGGGTTGGAAACTGGCTGGATGTGTTTTGAGAGAAGATAAAGTTCTGGGAAATGTTTGTGACAGGACAGTGTGGGTTATCAGAATACCCGTGAAGATAAGAGAGTTTGTATGGGCTCTTTGTGCTCCTCCTGATTTGAGTGAGGAATTCTCCTGTTCCAGTCCCTGTTCATTTTTCTTTTGAAATAAAATCAGCTCTGAGATCAAAATGGACAACTGAGCCACCAAGGAGCTAAGTAACAGCTGAGCTGCAGAAACTTACTCTGGCATATTCTCACTCCTTGGCAAACACAAGGCAAGACAGGTTCAGCTTTGCTGTCTTTCACTGGGGTTAAAGCTATTATGTGTCAGCTCATTTTTGCAACAGCCTGACAGCATGCATGGGAACCCTTATCACAGCTTGAATGACATGATGGGATTCACTGGACACTGGGAACTTGGTCATGTCCCTGAGACATCAGAGTGTACTGATAACAGGAATAGTTGAGGTTATCATTATAAAAATCAGCTGCAAGTAGTACAAAAACTACATATTCTGAGTTGTTCCTAAACATACAAGTAAATAAAACAGTCTGTGGTTGAGTTAGGAAAGATAAAGGCACAGATAAAATCAGCATTACTAAGTTTGTGGGGAGTATGTGGGTGTAGCTTCAGAAGATTAAAAGGACTCTGCTGGATTTTGTGCTGTGAATTGCAATAACTGTCTTAAGAATGGAAAGGGAAACTCAGAGAAATTTAGAGGAGTGTGTTGAAACTGCCAGGCAGGCAATTTACATGCTGAGGACAGCCAGCTGACTGGCACTTGGACTACGCATGCTGGGATGGTTACATCTGGCCAGCTCAGGAACGAGTGGACTGAAAATGCTTTCTGTGAAGCCTGCACAGTGTCTGAGGTTTCAACTTTTGCAATGTTTTAGGCATTTCATGTCCCTTTTTTGGAGAAGAGGAAGCAATCATCCCAAATATGTGAGAAGGAGAAGAAATGTACCTTCCTCACATTAAAGCTAGATAACTCCTTGAGAATTTGCAGGAACAAAACTGAGTTTATTTTACTGGTGTTTTCAGCTATGAGCTGGATTGCATATCAATAACCCTGTGCTCTCTTTGTTGCACAGAGGCATTTCCACGGAGGTCATAGGGAATATCATAAACAAACTGTCTATTTCTGGATTAAATGTAATCATCATCAACACAAATCTACTAAAGGACAGACTTCCCAGGGGAAGAAAAAATTTCTACCTGTATTTGTCATCTGCTCTATATTAAATATGTTCAGTCATACCAAATGGAAGGACAAGTTCATAATTAAATAAATGCTATTGAAGCTTTTGGGTTTCCTTCCTGTCTTCCTCTGACATACCTTTTCTCTTCTTTGCCTAGGCCATTTTACACAGCTGCAACATTCAGCTCTCCCCTGCTGATGCTCCCTGCTCTCCACTCACTCTCCCTCACTCTCTCCAGCACTAATATTGCTTTTGGGAATTTTTTATGTTTTCTGTGTCCCATGGGATAGTTTAGGTGAAAGACCAATGGTTCATGTTTACAGTCTCTCAAATGCTCAAGGGTTTTAAAAAATGTCAACTATGAAGGCAATGCTATGTTGGTTAAAACCACTTTAAAAGGTTTTGAGGGTTTCTTTTTCACCACAAGCAATGGCAAACCTTAGTTCTTCTTCCACCTAAATGAACGCTGAGTTTCTGCAGAAGCCCTAATACCCCTGGCAGTCATACAGACTGGCTTGTCCTGCAGGCCAGTCTTTTGACAGAAGGCAAAGAAGCTGTAGAGGTTCTCCTGCCTTCTGCCCTGGCAAGGAAAGGGCTGTCTGCACCCCTCTGCAACTTGTAGCTGCTCTGTTCCATGAGACCCTGCTTGCCAGCAGCAGGAAAAAATCTGGAGACTAGCATTCCCAGTCCTGTCACACACAGGGATGCAGACCTCAGTGGACTGCCATGGTCTGCTACTTCAGTGCCAGATCCGTATCAGTGAGAGTATCATTTTGTTATTCTTGTGCAGAACTTCTCCAAGAATCTGAATGAGCTTTTCATGGCTTTCCTCCTGAACAGTTTTTGGTTTATTTTTTGACAGATACAGGTTTTTCAAATTATAGTGTGCAGGGACAGAACCACTTGCTGTAACACAACTATTTCTGTCAATTATATTATAAACATCATTGGAAGGCCAAGTGAATCCTGGGCTGCATCAAAAGCAGCATGGCCAGCAGGTGAAGGAAGGTGATTATCCTCCTCTATTCTGCCCTTGTGAGACCCCACCTGCCCAGCTCAGCACAAAAAAGGCATGGACCCATCGGAGCAAGTCCAGAGCAGGGCCACAAAAATGTGGGAGGGCCTTTCCAATGAAAAAACACTGAGAGTTGGGGTTGTTCAGCTTGGAGAAGGGAAGATCTGGGGAAACCTTATAGCAACCTTCCAGTACTTAAAGGGAGCTTATAAAAATGAGAAAGAGTGGCTTTTTACATGGTCAGATAGTGATAGGACAAGGGGCAATTGCTTCAAACTGAGAGATGGTAGATTTACATATGAGGAAGAAATTCCTTTTTCTGTGAGGTTGGTGAGGCATTGGAATAGGTTGCCCAGAAAAGTTGTAAATGCCCCATTCCTGGAAGTATTCAAGGCCAGTCTGGATGGGGTTTTCAGTAACCTAGTCTAGTGGAGGATGTCCCTGTCTGTGGCAGGGAGGTTTGAACTAGAGGGTCCCTTCCAACCTGAACCACTCAATGGTTCTGTGATTCTATGAAATAACATTGATCTGTTCTGTTTAAATATGACCATAATATACTTTTGTAAATACATAACAATATATTTACCACATGATAATATACAGTAACAAGCAGGCATGTCATATAGATAATGGAACTATAATTTTGATGAAGAATTTAGAAATGCCTATAAACATAAAACATATCATTTGAATTTAGAAAGAGCCCTCATAATGGGTCTTGAGACACAGAAGCATAGTGACATGTGAACAGTGGTCTAGAAGTCAGAAGGCTGCTGCATCTGGCAGTGTTTTCCTGCCATTGGCACCTACAACTAAACCAGTGTTGGGAAAGTCCTAGGATTTTCCAATGAAAAGTTTGTCAAGACCAATCTCCACTGGGTTTAATTTACTTTGATAGAAACGCTGTAAACACCAGGACCAATAGGACATTTTCCATGATGGTCTCTTAGGAATAATTTCTCTCCTGTTTAGTCCTGTGTTAATGTGAAAAAAAGGAGGAGAGGGGGAGTAATATATTTGCATTCCACACTGTATCAATTTTCTACAGATTTCCTAGCTCCACATCAATCTCAAAAGGGTTGGAAGGTTGTGATTTGCCTTCTAATAAGATTTTATGGCCTGAAGGGTTTGTCATATACCTAATGTTTGCCATGTTTTTTTCTTCCAGAGCTGAAAGATCCTGACTACCAATGGCACTTAATAATGCAGCCAAATTAGCTGACACAGAAAACCCCAATAGGCAACAGACTTAACCATTTTAAGCAAATAATTTAATTCTTAATCTACATCACTAAGAATATAATTTCTGCACTGTAGCAAGGAAACCACTCTAAGAATCTGGAGGGAATCCCCATGGTCTGCTACTGAGCAGTTTTTGATTTATTCTTGGAAAGATTCAAGTCTTTTGAAACTTTAAGAGCTAGCAAAATCAATTATCAGGGTTTCAATTTTCTCCGGGCAATTTCCACTGCTTTAGCTTGCCCAAGAGACAGACTCTACATAAATACATTATGCTATGTGCTACTTGGAGAATTTGGCAGAGTCGAGAATAGCTCCACTTGAAAAATCACACAAAAGGTAAAGAAAACCCTCAGGTGAGGCATGCAGTCACACCTAAATGCATATCAGCAGTTTGAAAATAACTCTTCTCCAATATATAAAGGTAATTTATTGGGAAGGGAAAGAGCAGTATTAGCTGTTTCGAGTTATTCTGGTACTGCAGTGAAGTTACTACTGATTTACACCATTATAAGCAAACACAAATCTAGCATGAAGCTTCAAAAAGGTACTGAATCCTGAAACAATCGATTTTTGTAATGTATTTTCATTTTGAAATGATATTCCTCTGGCCTGAAATGATCTTCTATCAACACATGGTGGAAACAGAGTTGGGCCAAGTCAACCATCAACCCCAGACATTTTCTGTACCTGCCAGGGGAAATCTCTGGGCCCAATTCAGATGTGATCATGCTGTAAATCACATATCAAATGTAATTGGGAAGTCTTTTAAATGTCAGTGTTATATTGGTCAAGAGTGAGTTGTAGAGAAGAAATTATCTATTCTGGCATGATAATGTAGACTGAATTATTTTGTAAAAGGTACTTGTCTTTGTCTTTTCCTCCCTTTTCTAAATCCTTCCATTTGCTAGTAATGTTCACTTGCATCAGTTTCATTATCAATATGTATCATTTATTTTAGATTGCTGTTAGAACTGGCTTATAAAAATTAGAAATGGAAAAGACTCATTAAAGGCTCAGTCCTGCAGCTGCTTCGTGTGTGGAGCTGTCATTGATTTCCCAAGCAGCACCTGCTTGTGAGCAGCAGAGAGAATAAAGCAAATTAGAAATTGAAGGCTTGAATCTCTCAGCTGTATGGGCTGTACACGGGCAGGGAAGCATCTCATAATTGAAGCCAAGCATCCTTCTCTGGAAAGGTCCAAACTCAGCTGAAAAACAGCACTGAGGTTATGACTAACCTGTCTAGGAATACTGGAGGAAAGATTAGGGGTTGACACAATGAAAATGACACATATTGAATGCCATTGGAAATCAGGGGAACATTTGTGGTGAAACATAAAGATCTCTAGAAAGAAGTGGGAAAATAAGAGACAGTGATGGTGAAATAAGTCCTAACAAGGATCTTATTTTATAGGATAATGACAGGGTGGACAATGAACTCTTAGTTCAGAAGGAATGATCCTGTGAACAGCAGAACTGGCAGCACTACTCGGTGATGTCTAAAATTGCTGCTGATGTAAACACCAATGACCTATTTTAAGGCATGCATGGAAAGAGAATCACTACATGGAAAATGCAAAAGGATGCAAGAGGTATGCACTGGCAGATCAGAACTGTGAAACAGCGTCAGCTGGATTTTTATAAGGGTTTTCTAGACATGCAGAAGCACCTTATTAAACATAACATTTGTGGGACCAAATTAATAAAGAAGAAAAAAGAACCCAAGAGATGAAAGGGTGAACAAAGAGAGGTGAGAGCAAGTTTCATATTTTACTAAGCTGAAAGACAAACACAAGAGTTGACACCAATGTCCCCAACTGGTTGAATATAGTAAATCTTCATTCTGTGTACATAAAAAGCCTATGCAAGTCATATTCATTGAGAAAGGCAATTTGGTCTCTAATTTAGATTCCAGACTTGAATAGGAGTATACAGACAGATACATACATGCATAATATTTAGCCTTAGGTATGTTCAGATGTGCCTCCAAAACTCTTATTACCATGAATTTAAAGAGTGTTTTTCCTCTAACAGCATTCTAAAGGAGAGGATGGGTCAGATCTGAGTGTTTTTCAATAGCCTCAGAGCAGTTATGTAATTTGAGACTCTCAAACTATTTGGAGTATGGGGAATTGCTGAACTAAGGGAAGAAAATTAGCTATTTAGTCCCCTCACTTGGAATCAGAGAGAACAATTCTAGTTCACTTGGAAACTCGTCATTAGGCAATCTGTAATATTGTCTGTGTTTCTATATCATTGTAAGATACATCACTAGCTACTGTTTGCTTCTGTGGCTTCCAGTGTTTTCCAGTTGTGTGGTAGCTTGCATGCAAGATTGTAATATAACCTATTAAGTAACTTCCAGCAGCAGTGAACTGCGAAAAGCACATTGTAGTCATTATTTGAAAAGGTAAACTGAGACATAAAGTGTTATATGTTAATGCACAATAAATAAGGACTTGCCCAAGGTCATGCAGATAGGAACAAGATGTGCTCAGATTCTTTTGTACTTTCATTGTGGCATGCTTGCTTAATAGAGGAGGACCAGACTTGCATACTTAGAGTGAAAGGGAAGTCTGCCTCACAAAAATGTTGTCTTTGTGTGCTTTAGGTGCCTTCACTTTCTGCAAAGAGTTTACATGGGTTGAAAAATTCATGCAACCTGTCCAGTCAGCTTGAGCAATGATGGTCTAAAACCAACACTGCTTTTAACAAAGGAGGACTAAATTAAGTAAATAGAGGACTGAAGGGCCTAAATGTTAACCAATTTAATCTATTCATGTACAAAGGAACTGTAGTCCACATGATCAGGGAAATGTGTAATTCTGATTTTCATTAAATTCAGAAAACATTTGTGAGATCTCTGAGAAATTTCAGAGGTTGTGACTATGACTATGACAACCCACAAAGGAGAATGCAAATAAAATCATGTGACTGTAATATCATTATTCTAATGACTAATATATATTACCTTTCCTCAGTTTGTTTTCCTTCCTCACTGCTCCCCCCCCAATAACTTGATCTCTCATCTGTCTTCCCTGTCTGGTAAGATAGACAGTGAATAAGTCACCCAGAGCCACCATTCTGTTACATTATTGTGCTTTCCTGGTGCAGCAGGCTCCTACTGTCTGGTTGTACCTCCAGGCTTCTCAGTATTGGCTTCTGTGCCATGATCTTTTCACTCTACGAGATCAGCTAGCACAGCAGGCAAGGATAGTCACAATTCCTAAGACTGTGGACTGTTTTACCAACCACAAAATCGTTTAAAAAAGTTAAAACCACTCTTTAGTCCTATCCTTTCTCACTTCTTTGCCAGTCATAAAGAGGAAAATCTTTTGGAGGGCACACCAGTCAGTAAGGCCCCCAGAAACCTCCTACGTGCCAGCCAACAGCAAGCAAGGGGAAAATACAGTTCTTTATAGTCTGGTTTTCTCTGTATTCTCTTTCCTTTTATGTCACCATCTAACATTTGACTAGGTCCTTGTGAGGCTCTATCAATTTCAAAGTCCTATTCCATGACCCAGTTCCTTCGTAGACTGTCAGGTGTCAAGGACACCCACAGGTCATCAAACTTCCACATAATGTTCATCAACAAAGTGGAAGAAGAAAGTCATGCAGCATTTCATCATGAAATTACCCTTCTCAGGCCACAAACACTGAGGAGTCATGAATCCGGTAACTCTTGGCACAATCAGGTGTAAGCTGGCAACTTGCCTTTCTAAAGGAAAGTACAAAGTCTCCCTGATAACAATGGATGCTTTACTGGCAGTGTGAATTGGTTTGGATGTTAAATATTATCTACACCCATATCTTTACTATTTTAGCAGAACAACCAGAAAACAAGTGTCTAAACTCCGAAGATGTTACATACATGAAAGTGATTCATGAATGTACTTAAGCTTCTGTAAAAAGCAACATGCGATTTCCTTACAATGAAAGAGGCTGACTAAAGCCACTGACAAGCACTTTGGGGCTGCTCATTTTTGTGAGGGAGGAAAAAATATAGGAAAATGTTAGTCAATGATATTTCCATCTACTTTCCTTCTCAGCAGTTAAAGGCCACCTGCCACCAGGGTGGTACAAAACCCACAAAACGAAGAAAGAAGACATTTTCAAGTTATTTCACTTTAGACTGAGGAAAAAGGGTAATCAGAAGGTCACAGTAGTTTATTATCAGAATGATTTTCACAGTAATAAACCTCAATAAGTTAATGTCAGAGGAAAACATGGATCAGAATGTACTTTAATCCATTCTTGACCCAAACATCACTAGAGGATTATACTCAAATATGTGACACTCTATTTGAATTAAGTTAATGACAACATCAAACAGACTCTCAGTCATCACAGTGATTGCGAATTCTGATGTAATCCAATCTGAAATTATCACTGTTACACGAGGTGTTGGAATTAGAGAGGATGGTTAATGTCTCCATCTGCAGTGCTGTGCTCATGCAACACTTTACCTTGATCCAGCAGTGTCTCCAGCAACACCACTCCAGACTCTCAAGAAGGACTTAAACGACCTAAGACTAATTTACACTACTATGGTATAATCTGGCCAAGCAACATATAGTCCTCCTAAAATGACTAATGGGTTCTGAGCACTTTTAGGCTCACTGAATCTGATGGGGTGACTTTGAGGGAGCTGAAGCTGCATTAGACTCAGAATATGCTATGCAGTTTTGGCATAAAGTGGTGCCTACACTCCGAAAAAAGATCCCAAGTCTATGGCTATACTGGATAAGCCATCAGTCAGGCCTTGATTTTTGACTTGAACTTCACTGACCAAGCAGTTACCTAGGTCAGAACCCAAAGATCAATGATCTAGATTTTGGTTATAAAATATATCTGGAAAAAATCACAGGTGAATAATAAAGTTGTCCTGTTAATCTTTACCATGCAAGACCACTGTCTTTTGAAAGCTAACCATAAAAACCCAAAAACCCAAAATCAAAATCAACCTCAAATGAGCAAAAAACCCCACAAAAAAACCACAAACTGAACTAAACCAAACCAACAAACAAAAAAACCCAAACAAAACCAACCAACCAACCAAACAAACAAAAAAAACACACAACCCTCCTGAACTTTGCCTTATCTTCAATCAGAGTTATGACAATGCCATTTAGGGCAAAGCTGTTACACACAGTGAGAGCTGGAGAGATCTGAAGGAGAGGCAAGGAAGAAAATTAATCTCCTTTCCTTCCTTAGGCCAAAATACTGAGAGTTCAGCTTTGGAGTTCAGAAGTGCTCTGCTTCACTGATTCCTGTGGAGCCAGAAATCTTTGCCCTTTAAACACAGACCTTGGTAACAGAGCTTGGGGAAAAACAACACAGTCCTCTAATAAAGGACTTCATTCCTTGCAGTATTTATGTGTAAAACAAGCCATGTCAAAAAGACCCCTGCACTAAGAGGTTTGGGCTAAAGGAATCAGTCTAGTAGAGTCGCTGTGTGTATTAATCTAATTTTTGTGAAGGCATTGTAGAATTGCCAAGAAGCAATTCTTGCATTAGGCAAAGGCTCTACTCCATAAGCATCCATCACTATTCACTCTGACTACATTCATTCAGTTAAAATGTATACGATAAATCAAATTAAAAGGCTGCTCTTTTAAATACTTTAATCAATATGAAAGGCAAGGCTTTAGCTACACCTAGCTACAAGCTCCTAGTACTGCAGCCTCTCTGCAGCACTCTGACGGCTAGGATTTATCTGTCGCGGTAAAATAACTACTGCTCCTCTTCAATACAGAAATTGTGAATTGAAACTAAGCACTTCCAAGTAAGTATCAACAATTTAAACAGCTCCTTGTAAAAATCTGTGATTATCTGTTCATTGGCATCTTTCACGTAAAGTGTTTAATTAAAATGTTAGGCAAAGTCTTAAAAGGAGACAGCTCAGAGAAGAGACCGAGAAGTGTGGTGATGGGATGGAGGGCTGTCCTGCAGCAGGTCCCTCTCTGCGGAGCCAGGGGCGGAGCAAAATGACTCTCACAGGTTGCTCTGCTCCTTATAGGGCAAAGTCACAAGGTGACTTGTGACAGACCAGTTGTCACCCTCCCCTACCTTCCCAGGGCACAGCTGCAATAATGCACCGCACTGGCTGACCGTGCATCCCAAAGCAAACACGCTGCTGCCCAAAATACTCTCAGTGGTTACATTTGCCCTGATTAAACCAGAGTGAGGACATGAGGAAGCAAAGGCCTGTGGTGCTTCGTGGCCGCTGAAAGAGTCCCATCAGACAAACCTGAGATAGTGTATTACAAGGGATTTAAGAAGAGAGAAGGTGGATTTTATATGGAGCACAGAGCAGTTATGGCTACAACGGTTTCCAGCATGACAACTGATGGGAATGGGACTGCTCCCTACTCGCAGTCCAGGAGCAGGGACATCCATCCTGTGTCCACCCTCAAGAGCAGAGAAGCTGGTGCTCAAAACTGCAGGCTTCCTTGGCTCCATCCATCAGCAGCTTTGCTCACTTACATTCACCTAAGAAAATTCAGGTTTTTCTTATAAGTAACGGTCTACGAAGCAGGTTACCACCTCAACACCTCATGTTTTCTTGAATTCTCCACTTTTCTGGCATACAGTGTTGTGCCCTATCAGACATGAACAAAACCAACCTCTTCCAACCACTCCACTGACAGGCACTCATTCACAGCATGTGGTTAAGGATTTACTGGTCTTCAGAACTTTTCCCTAAAACTTTCTCTGCAATGGTCACTAATGTTTTTCTGCCTGCTACTTGGAAAGGCTTTGTATTCATCCCCATACCTGTATTTGAACCTTGCCCTTCATCTCCTTGTTGGATCACACAGTAGCCTTAGTGCAGCCTGCTGATAAGCAACCCAAAATGTAATTATATAACCCTTATAATCCTATAAGGAACCTAAAATATAACTATTTCTGTACAAAGAAGATGTGTGCAGAAGCTTGGTGTTTTCCCCTGTCATTGGGGAAATCCTAGGAATTCATTTCTGCCTTCAAATACCTACTCTACTTCACATAAAATTGATGGAGGGCATATAACTATATGATGTTTGTAGACAGAGATAATATCACTTATTAGACCAAATAATGTATCTTGAAGTAAATAGAAAACATTTTGAGTATCAAGCCTTTAAATAGGTATCCTGGCAGAGAAAGAGAGAGAGAGAGAGTGAGTAAAATCTGAAATACTCTGTGTTACTTGTGTTTGAATACCAGCAGATAAGACATTTTATATACTTCAGAAATGTCCCCCTCTCCTGCACAGTCCACTACAGCTAGCAAAGCAGCCTGCAGCAGAAAACTCACAGGGCAATTCTTAGGAGGCTCTTGGTCAAAACTGCCCTCAGCATCTTATTGCAGTGATCATCTGCTGAATAATTAGCTTTTGAGCTGAAGAAGTGCTGTGTACTTGCACAGTATGTAACTGTGCCACACTTCAGCCACAAAACTTCAGTACAGTAACTTCAGCCACAGTTTTAGGAACTTGACAATTCTGAAAGTTTCTTGTATATTACTTTATTGCTTATAAAATAGGTAATATGTTGCCAAATGAACACTCCAGTAGAGAGAGATAACAAAATGGCCCAGTGGAAAAAAAAAAGGTGTGAAAAGTGGTTAGCATTTCACAAAGCTGGATAAGGTGGAAAATGTTTTGCTTGGTTTTAATATGGGAAATCAGTCTTTCAAAATCTGTTTCAGGCCTGTGATCAAATTGGCCCTCTGTAATTTTTTAAGAGGGGGAAAGTCACAGCAGATGGAGAGGGACTGAACCAACTCTATTAAAAACCTGGTGTTGCAAATTTTTTCTAAAATGAGGCAAAGAGAATAAGAGAGAATCTACCATAACAGCAGCTCATCTGTTCAGTCATTTGATGTATCTCTTTATTGTTGCAGTTACTGAGACTCAGCTTTATCTTGCGCGTGAGCACAATAGTGACACCATATTGAAATGTGTAAATATATTTTCATAAACTATGTAAAACACCTCCTCTCTACTGACAAAACGATACACTTAGAATACATGAAATCCTGAGAAAATGCTGCTGCCTTGGGTTCCAAATTCCTCTGATTCTTCATCTGAGTTTTATTGCACATGCACTGTTATCTGACAAATATATCTGCCAGAGTATTTAAAAAATACTTTGTCTTATCATTTGAACAGCTCCTGTCAATGTTACCTAGTCCTTGTTCACACTGCTATTCCTATGAGTGATGATACAGAAATAGATCAGGTTAAGGTCAGTCTGTGTAGCCCAGCTCTGTAACACTGGCATTTCTTAATTCTGTCTGCAGTAAACCCAAAGTATTTTTGAAGAAATTAAGGCTTCAAAAAGGACAGCTGTAGGGTCAGGGACAAGAACTGCTTTTACTGACTTCATTTCCCTTCGCTCAAGGCTTGCAACCCACGATTTTGCTGGGATTTCTGATGCAAGGGTGTATTGTCCCCTTGGGTACCAGTTCCAACATTAAGCCCTGGTGCGCCACATAGCCAGGAGGAAGCGAAGACAGAGGGCAGAGGGCAGGATGAAGAAGGCAGGAACAAGGTAGGAACAGGAAAATTCCTATAGCCAGAAGTCATCTATGCCCTGATGAACTACTTCTGTGGGGCTCCACAGACACAAGCCTTTGGCTGACCACCAGCGATCCACAGGGCTCTGCATCCAACTGAATACGGAAAACATCTCCCTGGGGAAAAAGTGAAAAAAAAGAAGCGTGACTAAAAAATGAAACAAATGAAAGGAACTCCACAAATCCAGATGTTGGAATTTTCCAATCCCCCCTAGCAAGACAAGATAAGCAGGGGATAATCCTTGTTTATATAACTTTTTTTTTTTACTTTTTTTTTTTTTAACTAAAACCTTAGTAAAACCTGAAACCAACAGGCATGTTTTCACCAGGTTTGTGTACTTCTTTTCTAAATCCGCGCCGAGAAATATCGTGAGGGCCCGCGCCCCCCCTCGGGCCGGGTGCTGGGCAAGGTCGCCATCGGCGGGCGCGGCTCTCCGGGGGTCGGTCCCTCGGGCAGGGCAGAGACAAACACTCGGTCGGCCGGCTGTCGTGGCTGAGAGCCGTGCCCCTGCCGTGGCCCGGCACGCCTCGTGGCCAGCCCCTGGCCCCGCACAGCCCCGTCCCGCGGCGAGGACGGCGGCTCCCGGCTCGGGGGCGGCTCTCGGCCCCGCGCCCCCGCCCCCTCAGCGGGCCGGCGGCAGAGCGCGCGGCCGCCGCCTGGGGGCGCGCTGGCGCCGCGGGCGCCCCGCGCAGGTGTCGGAGGGGCCGGGCCGGGCCGGGCCGGGCCGGGCCGGGCCGGGCCGGGCCGGGCATCCCGCGGCGGCGGCGGCGGCGGCGGCGGCCGGGCCCCTCGGTGAGCGGGCAGCTGCCCCTCCTGCGACCTCTCCAGCCCAGCGCCCACCCGTGAATTCTTGACTCCCGGGGAACAAGGGCGAGGACGGCGTTAATCGGTGCCTAATTTCCCACCGAGTGCGCGTTGCGTGGCGGGCCGGCTTAGGGCTGATCTCCCTTCCAAATAAAGCAGCGCGTCTATTTATGGCCGTGGCTTAAAGGGGAGCAGATCTCATGTACCGTGTTGGAAGTTCTTGAAAAACGGCCAAAGTACAGAGGTCAAGTTTCCTTGTACTGACGGCAACTTAGCGGGATGCGAGACGGCAGCGTCCTTCGTGAGGAGCTGGAGAACTGGGTCACCGTGCATCCTTCGCTAATCGCTTGGGTTCCAATAATAAATCACTTCAGTCTATTTCGAAGCAGCGTGGAGGACAGAGAGAATCTACTTGAAAGCCTGTTACTGCCTCAGCCGTGGGAGCCAGTGGGAGCATTGCCAAGGGGTTCATGTCGGCAAGATGAGGGTCAGGCCCCCAATATTGCCCAGTAGATTATACAATGAATAAAAAAAAATCCATACCTGTACTATCCACTGGGATCTCGCTCTTCATCAGAAATTAAGGGACAAGGCAAACAATATGATTGTTTGGCAAATTTCCCCAGGGGAAAAGACTTTTAAGAAATCATAAACCCCCTTGGTGACGCCTTGCCCAAAGCCAGTTCTTTCAGTATCTGCTGTTACTCAGAGGCAGCAGCTCTCAGTTTTACACGGAGCTGTACGCAAATAGACTCTACCAGTGTGTGCCCATGGAACAGCCTACTCTTGGAAAAGCTTGCATGGAAGGATTTAATGTTGACAGACTTAAGTAGTGATGTCTCAACTGTGAAGAATCTGTTGTTTAACCAACTTTATGAAGCAAAAGTGCCTATCGTTAAAGTGAGAGTATTCCCTTTGGTTTTAGAAGATCATCGAGGCTTTAAACATCTATGCAATTTGGTATGCACATAATTTGATAGTCTGTTTTACAAGAAGTTGATTAGAATCAGAAAAATCACCCTCCCTAACTCCCGCAGAAGAGAGCAATGAAATGAGTGCAGATCAAACAGCCTTAAAATGGAAAAAGGATTTATATAGTGGCAAATTGGGCAATGGCTCTTAAAACTACAGCTGTATCCTTCTAAATGCTCTTTTATAATATTGGTGAGTTGGTAAGTTATGATTTACTGCCATTTGATGTAAAATTTCCTTGTCACAAAAAATTGTCACAAAACATTAGCAATCACTGGCTGAAACCAAAAGGTTGCTTTTTTAAAATTCTTGGTATTGAGTTTTCTAGGAATGGACTGTCACTCCCTGCAGAGTGCATTTTGTCATCTCTGTTTTTTCCAGAAGCATACACTTTCTTTTTTTAACCTTTGCTAATACTTAAATACTTTTTTTTTTTACATTCATAAACGTGTTAGTTGTTTCGTGTCTGTAAGGCAAAGAAGGACTAGTATCACTTTTCTCACCAGCTGGGGCAATCTGAGAAATAGTAATCAGTTTAATTTCCCAGCTTGATTCAAAACACTGCTATTTACACTCCCATTGTGTGGTGATATCCTCCTGTTTACGTGACCAGGTTTAAAATTTAACTATGTCCACCATGCTGTTTTACTTCCTAACTCAGAAGACACGGATTAAAAAAGTAAGCAAAAAGAAAGCTCAGTGGTACTGCTCCTCTGTCAAACTTGGGAAGCATGGCTAAACAGGATTACATGTAATATTAGGGTCCTGATCCCACAGCTCTCAGCAAACCAACTTGTGCAGGGGCTTTGCCAAAGGCCGAGTGAGGGCAGGAGGCAGCAACAGCTGGCACTAAATGTCAGGTGCCTTAAAATAATGGCCATTTTTCTCCAAAATATTTTAAGTAGACCTGTATGGATTTGTGTCAGTGGCTTCAGTTGGGCAGCAATTTCTGGGAGAGAGGGGTCAGAGATGTCCCACTGTGGAATACTTCAGTGATATATTCCCCCTCTCCTAAGTCACTGGAAATAAAATGTAACTGGTTCCAGTGTCATGCAGATCTGGATTGATGCAGCAATCTCCTCTGTTACCCTGGGAGGTGAGAGAGGCAGAGGGTGACACCCACCACCCTCCCTTCCCACACTTTTTACATAGCTCTTTCAGGTGAGATAACAAATATACAAAAGAACAAAGTCTACCATATAAATGAAAGCAGATTTATAAAATTACAAGTTTAATAGATAAATATAATAAATACTTTATGCATCATAACTCTGGACAACTACATTTAAAGCAAGTATGTTGGCAAGTCACAAAAAAAGTTGCTTCCTTGGCAACTTTATTTTTCAGAAAACCACACTGACAGGCATATTACAATGTAACGCATGAGGCTTTATGCTGTAAGTATGTTCAAATCCCGCTCACCTACAGAGTTCACCATGACATATATATGGGTGTAGTGTACTTTCTATTTTGGAATGTCTTTTTGCACACCAACACGGTTGTACAGATAGATGTTATGTTCTACTTACCAGGGACAGGAGGAAGAGTTTTGAAGAAAAATACTGGTAAATGACTTCTAGAAAAACTAAAGCATTTCTTAACTTTTTATTGACATTGGCAAATTAAAATAGAATAAATTAACAATATTTTCTCAAAAAAATGTTTTGTACAAAAATACTGTCAAAATTTCCTGAAAAGCTTTCAACACAGTAGTATCTTTTCATGTACTGAATAAACTATATTAGCACAGTGTCAAAACGCTGAAGACAGAAACAAAATTTAAAAAAAAAAAAAATCTGTGAAATGTTTGCCACTAGTCAACATTCCATCCACACCATATTATTGTCTGTACATATGGGGGAGGGGGAATGGGTAGCAGACTTTTAAAGTAACAGCATTACTTTTCCTGATCTGGAAAGGTTTGGCCCACATCTGTTAAGCTTCCAGTTTAGCATATTCAGAAAAAAAAAAATTAGTCTGCACTGCAATGCATAGTTAAAAATTAAGCAAGATGGCAGCTTTTGTGCAGTAGTATCTGCCCTTCAAAGTTCATGCAACCAACTAATGCAATTTTTTTCCCTGTTCACTCAGAATTTGAAATGTAGTTCAAGTCATTGGAAATCATAGTTTACAAAATCCACAAGATTAAGCAATTTGCCAAAATTAATGTCTAACAGTCCAGCACTGTGGGAATTATGGGCACGTTACTGTGAGGAAATTAAGAGAGGGAGGTCGGGAGGGGGGCAACCAACATAAAAAGGCAGAGTTTGCTAGATATTATTACTACAAGAGGGGAGGTGAGTGACAAAGCTACAAAAAGAAAAGAAAGTGGCAGCGATTAAAAAAAAAACATTATACAAGCGCATAGTTGACTCTGCTTTCCAGATTCTCACCTTTTCAAGCCCTGAAAAGTGAGACACCGTGTCTAGGGGAATGTTTTCATTCGCACCGATAAAAGTCCTTTGTTTGTTTTAAATGAATCAGCAGCTCACCCTGCTGGGCTGCTGTTTGCAAACGAAGTCTGTCATGAAGTCAAACTCGTTCTGTCCCAACCACAGCTCGGGAAGCTCCTTGATGCGATCCAGCCCCATTTCGATGACTAAGGACATGAGGACCTCCTCGTCGATGAAGTCCGTGTCTATGACATTGGGCGGCAGCATTGCCGCGGGGACGTGGGGGACGGCGGGCGGTAAGCCGCTGCCGCCGCCGTGCTTGGGGTTGCAGTCCCTGAAATGCTGCTGGCTGCCGCCGTTCAGCTGGTGGCTACCGGGGTGCAAGTCCGGCATGTAGTGGCTGTGGGGGTAGGGGTGGTGGCTGAAGTACTGGTTGTTCAGCTTCTGGAGCTGCATGCTGGCGCTCAGCTGCCCTCCCGGGCTGGCGACGGCGGGGGCCATGAACTGGGAGCCGCTGAAGCGGGCGGGGGGTGGCATGCTGCCCGCCGGGTGCCCTCCGCTCACCGTGCCCGGCCCCATGGCGTGCCTCACCCCGCTGCTCGCGTTCATACTCCCAGCTCCGTAATGTATATGATCGCCCATCAGGGCGCTGAAGGCGTGCTGCTGCGGCGGCTGCTGCTGCTGGTGGTGGTGATGGGGGGTGGGAAACTGCCCCATGCCCATACGATGCGCAGGGTGGTGGTGGAGCCCGCCGGATCCGTCGGGGAATCGCCCGTGGTTCATGGCCATCATGTGGTCTGCCATGGCTCACCTGGAAAGTTAAGCGTGTGAATACATTAGGAAAATACACCCTTCCTCGGACATCCAGCCACCCTCTCCCGGACCAGCTGCATCTGCCTGGCCCTGGCAGAGATTACTTCGCTGGTCCTGCAGTCCTCTCTCCTTCCCGGTGGAGGGAATTAAAAAAAAGTCTCCCAAAAATCTACAGTGGCTCCACCACGGAGTACAAAAGGAAAAATAAGGGGAGCCCGCGGCACGAAAATCCCAGTCCCCTCCGCTAATCCGGCGGTCAGCGCGCCTTCCTACTCCGAGTCGCGCATTACCTATCGGCGGGGAGCGTCGCATTCGGCCATCGCCGCCGCCTCCCCGCACGCTCCGGAGCCGCCCAAGCCCCCCGGCTTCGCCCGCGAAGGCAGCGGATTCCCACGGCACTCTCGCTAACTTGCGGGGAACAAGCAAAGAATTGGCAAGTCCCACCTAGCCGCTGTCAGCAACTTTTCGAATTAAGTCCCAATTATTTTGGTGAAAATACGGTAATGCACGGATAAGGACATGAAGCCAAGCAGCTGAGAAACACCTTTCCTCGCGTGTTTATACAGTCACGTTTTTCCTGTTACACACAAAAGGGACACCCGGCACCAGCCACGAGAACCGCCGCACTCACCTCCCGGCTTCTTTCTTCTTCTCCTTCAAAGGTGGCGGTGGAATCAGTCAGCGAGAGTCACCCAGCATAGAGAGGGCTTCTCCGGCTCCCTCTCCCCGGCGCTGACGTGACCGGCGCCGCGATCGCTGCCGCAGCCCCGGAGCTGGTTCTCGCCCCTCCGCGAGGCGCATCGGCACTTGCCAACAATGAGCTGTGTTCCTTACACGGCTCTGGCCGCGGCTAATATAGGATTTCAGAAGGGAGGAGCAAAGCCCTTACAGGCAACCAGAAGTAAAACCTGGAGCAAGCGGGGCGGGGGGGAGGGGGGGAGGGAAAAGGGGGGGAAGAAGAGGGAAAAAAAAAAATCCCCAAACACCCAACACCCAGCGCGCGCGCGCAGGCAGCGGGGCACACTCGTGTTGGGAGACACACGGGAAGGGGCCGGGCGGGTTCGGGAAGGCGCCCGCGCACCCCGCGCTCAGCGCTTCCCCCGGCAACAAAGCGGGGCTCCGCGGCGGGGCGGCAGGAGCGGCACCCCGCGCACCCCGCGGCCGCTCTCCCGCTGCCTACGGCCCCGTCCGGCCCCTTGCGCCCGGGCATCGCCGCTGCCCCTTGCGCCCCGTCCGGTCGTGTCGCTGCGGCGCGGCGGCCGCCGACACGCGTGGGGCTGAGCGCTCCGGCGGCGCTGCCCGGGCAGGGCGAGGTCCGTCCCTCCGGCGCCGCCGCGGTGCAGGTGCCCGGATCCGCCGGCGTGAGGCCCCAGAACCCGCGTGGGCGTCCTTGAGGCCGGCCCCTCTCCCGGAGGCGAGATCCGAAATCCACCTTTTTCCACAAACACGGGCGCCGTACGCGAGAGGTGTGCGTGGGGATACCGGCACGCTCCCCACTTCCCACGTCCCTCCATCTCCTGTTTTTTTCCCCGCTGCCACCCGGGCTGTACATAGCGAGTGCCCACCCACTCTTGCCCTTGGCCAGCGTGGGATTTATTACAGTTATTTACGATTGTTTTCATTGGAATGGCAAAGAAAAACAGAACACACGGTCTGCGGGTGGGCACACGCTTTGCACGGGCAGTCGTGCCATGGCTGGGCACGTCCCTTATCGCTCCCCCTGCCCGGCAGAGCCCTGCCTCGCTGCACAGCCCCGGCAAGGACCACGCGTATCCAAGCCTCCACCATCCACCCCCCCGCCCCCCCACCCCGCCAACACCCGAGGCCGGCGCTTCTGCCTTTTGCTCCACATCCAGCAGCTCCTCTCTGAAGGGCAGCCATGCTGAAGTAGCAGGGAAGAGCTGAGGGGCTGGGGGAGGCATGCCACAGAGAAGTGCTGGATAGTGGCCCACTTTTCCACAGTGCCTTTGCCTGGTTTCTGCTTCCGTGTTTGTTCTTCTTGGAGCCGTCTACGGGCTCAAGGAGAGGACAGTGATAGGCAGGACACTCCCCCCCGCCACAAGGAATTGTGAATATGAGGTCAAGACGGCCATCGTGTAGGCTGAGATGTGGTTTCTACTCCTCCATGTTCTTTGCAAGGATGCACCACAGTGCAAGGGAGCCTCCCTGGGGAGGCACAGGTGAAGCAAATGAGATGCTTCAAGAGGCTCTCCATGTGGCACCGTCTAACTCCCTTTTGGGTAGGTTCTTACTTGGCCGCAGGGGCTTGTGAAACTTAAAGTATGATTAGCTCTGTCTTGTCTCTCCTGGAGATGGAGGCAGAACTGGGCTTCTGGATGCACTGAGGTGTGATGGATGGGTGTCTCTGTGTGCCTGGTGCAATCCTTTGGCAAAGCTACATGGGCAGGTGGCAGTGGTTGGGCACACATGGGATACCAGGAAAATACCTGGCTGAGGTCCCAGCTGTGAGGGACAAAAGGGGTGAAATCAAAGTGCTGGGAGCACATGAAGCTTTAAAAGTGTGAGCTACTTCAAGGAAGTTACATTATCCTGGAGCTCCCTTTCCTTCAGCAGTTAAGTTGGGTGCCCACCATGATTTCACATTTCGGTGTTCAAATGCAGGTGAGTAGATGGATGTGACAAATTGTCACTGAACGGGGATCTCTGACACAGCCAGGGATGGTCAGAAAAGTGACAGTACCTTTCTGTAATTTTTTCTTCTCGTTGGTGTGCAGGTTTAGCAGGACAAAATAATGAATAATAAGAAGATCCTGTTCCATTTTGGCAAGTAGTCAGCTGTGTATCATGACAAGTAGTTTGTTTAATGTCACATATCCATGGTGATACTGGTATGCCTTTTTGCTCTCCACTGCTTTAAATTTGCAATCCTTTTTAAAGCCAAGCACACATCGTATCACCACCCTGCAAATGCCCTTTCCTATTTTCAGCTTTCAGGTGCTGTAAGCTGCCAGCTTGCCAAAGTGAGTTATGGACAATTGGCCTGAGACTGCCAGAAGCAGTAGTAGGGAAGTCATAGCCTCCATGACACTTCACTCATACAAAACATATCTTCAGGTATTTACAGTCCACATACAAAGAATTCAGTGGGAGAGTGCTTTCTCCATCAGAGGCTGCAGTGGGATCCAGATAAGGCTCAGCAGAGCACTGCCAGACAAGGCAAGTCTGTAATTGTTTATGGCCATAGTGAAGTGGGAACACAGTTGGTTGCTTTCCAGGAAATGGCTGGAAGACTTGTGACTGGCAGCTAAGGGAATGCAGGACAAAGCATGAGCCCATCACCACTGAGCTCTCAGGAAACCCCAAATCTCATTTGTTTGCCGCTCCTGATCTAAGCCGTGGTTATTTAAAGAAATATTTTCACTGATATTCTTCAAAGTCTTGTGCATACAAGTTGGTGCCTCAGTCAAGACAGCAAGAAAGCAGGGCACTGCATACCAGGAGAAAGCCAGAGATGGCCAGGGGCGGGAATGAAAGCAGCAGGATTCACAGAGTTGCTTCTCAAGTGAAGAATTGGAGTAGAGTTGAAAGCAGAATGTGTCTGAAGGGCCCATCTAGGACAAATAGCTAAGAAGTATCAAACACAACAATGGAAAAGAAATACATAGATGGCCCCTCAGTTGAATGTTAACATTTTCGATTGGAAGGCTGGCTTGCAGATGCGGCCTTGTTCATTCCTTCCAGAGTGGAATGTCTGCTGAGCGTGGTGAAAGGAAGGAAAGGAAAATCACAAAGGACAATCCCAGATGGTGTGTTTTCAGATATTTGCTGGAAATGTTGAAGCTTGCTGAGTATTGGGGGTATATCCCTGGAACAAGAAACCCAGGGCGATGAATTTCATGCCAATGGGGTTCTTCAAATCCTTTTTTTGCAACTTTGAAAATGTAATCCCTAACTCTCTATAACTTGTCTGTCCCAGATGATTGTGGAGGTGAGTTTCTGTTCTGTTCCCTCCCACACTGACACAAAACAGTCAGGAAAATGCAGGTCAGGACAGCTGCTAGGGTTATCTGATAGGAAATTTTATATTAGAATGATATCCTGGAAGAAGTGCCTATTCTGTAGAAATGACACTCTGCTATTGAGAAGACAAGCCATGATTTTATGGCTGCTCTCACATCTGACCTCCTCAAAACTCTCTATCTTCAATCCCACCCTTCCCAGAGGCACCTGGCAGTTGGGATGGAGGAGGGAACTCTGGTGCAGGAGGTCCCCAGCTCTTTGCTGGATGGCTGTCCCTAGCTTCACTGCCCACCCTGAGGAAAAATGACAAATTTGTTCCAGATGGGCACCCAGGAAGCAGAATAATCTGTTTTGGTCTCTCTACATGCCTTTTTATTACCCCCTGGAATTCCCTTTGTGAAAAGAACAGTTAAGGTTTTTTTTGCTGTTGGAGTTTTGATTAACAGGGAACTCTGTTTTCTGTATTACTTCGAGACCTCTTATTTTTATGGGATTGAGGGGAAAGATTAGACACATGTTTAACCATGAGTCTAGTCATGAGATCCTCTGTGTATCCAGGTGAGAAGGAATTACTGTGGCAATTTTGGCTGTTCGAACAGTCCCGAAGTCCAAACTATGGCAGAAAACATGAGATTAGCTCAGTTTACTTAGCTCAATATCAGACACAAGCTTCCTAAATCCATCACAGGTCCCCTCTGTTGGTCCAGACACTAGCCAGGCAATCCCCAGAGCTGAGCATCTAGCCTCCCTTTTCAACAATCTGCTATCCCAGGGAAGGCCACTGCTCAGAGAGGTACTGCACCTGACACAAAGGTGTGCAGCCCAAGTGTGGATGAGATGACCCACTGAGGATTTATTTCAGTGGTAGCCTGTTACCAGGAGTTACTGGAGTGATGTCAAAGCAAATCTGTATTGTATTCCTTAGAGTTGGCTAGTGGGAAAAAATCAGTGAAAATGCAGAATGAGACATAGAATGTGCAATCTCAATTAGTCTGTGTGGGATTAATTTTTTCTTTGACAGGTTTCACAGGATATCTCTATGTCTCTATACCATCTCTATGCTGGTTGCAGGTGGTCACTGTGCTGACAACTGGGGTTACACATGTGTTTTATTAGCAGCAAATCATTCTGAAAGGAGTTATCCAGGGCAAGGAACTTCCTTGAAACATTAGGGGATATGTTAGAGGGTTTTATATGCCTGTGTCTCTTGTTGGTATGCCAGGAACCAAACATGTACACATAAAATTGCTGGTCAAAATTAAGGAATACAGGCTATGCAAATTGTGCTACTTTCTTCCCACCCACTTTTTTTTTTTTTTTTTTGTTAGGTGGATCAAGATAGTAATGTGCCAGTGTATTTTATTTTGATAATGAATGTGGCTTTGCACCCTTTATCTGCATGATCTTACTCGTGTGTTAAAATCTTGGTAAGCTCCATTTTTTTTACCCATATATGCCCTCTTTGTGCAGTTTTTCAAACTTGTGTGATCACAGCTGAGAGGAGTATTTAAGCGTAATTTCACTGCAAAGTATCTGTGTTGGTTTTACCCTGGGGGGAGGGCACACTAGAAAGTTTTTTCTCGATGAGAACTTCCTCTGTGGATTGATGGGACCAATTGGAGGCTGGTTTAGTTGACAGCCCGAGAAACCAATGGGAAAAGTCGGTTCGCTCGGTGAATCCCATTTGAAGCAAGTAAAGCCCGGGGAAGCTCTCTTGCGTTTCTGGCCTCTTACGGTGTGGCCCCGGCCTGGCCCGGATCCCTTCGGATCCCTTCCCTCCCTGGCGGGAGCGGCTCCGGAGGCTGCTGGGCCCCGTCTTTAACCAGGGGTCCCAGTGGCCAAGGGGAGCGGAGCCCATTGCTGGATTCTCCCCTTTTCCCGGTGTTCCCGTGGCTCGGGGGGCCCCGCCCGGCCGCCCTCACGGGCTGGGGGGAGGCAGCCGGGCCCGGTTCGGGAGAGCCCCCAGGGCTTTGTGTGCTGGGCAGGGCAGAGGGAGAACCCCCGGGCTGCGGCTGGAGCTGGGGGCGGGCAGCGCCGGGGGAAAGCCATGGACACACGGCCTTGGCACCCATTTCTCCTCTGCGTGGACTCTGCGGTTTTCGTCCTGCCCCTCCGGCGTGGCCTGGCACAGCCCCTGCAACTTCTGTGTGAGATTTTAATTTTTTTTTTCCCATTGCTCAAATAAGACTGACAGACTTTCATCTTTCCTTGGTTGAGAGGAAAAAACTAGAAAAGTTACCCTGAAGTTAATAAAGTAAAAGCTAAGTTTCTAAATGGAAGGAGAATGAGGAGACGCCATGAAGGTTGGCTGGAATATCTTTTTGTAAGTTATAGGGGTGGACTGTACTTCACGAAGAAATGCCTTTAAACCATGAAAAAAAAGAGAAAGACATGGGGGTGGAGCAAGGTGTAAAGTGTTTGAAGAATCCTTTGCCCTGAGGAAAAGAGGGGGATCTCTGTTCCTGGGAATGAAGTATGAACAGAAAGAAGTGAACTGAAGAGAACTTTTGCTTTTGAGTAGCTCATCCTTAAAAGTAATACCCCGTGACTTTTTAACATGGCCCGCAACTCAGTTCTGAAAAGACTGTGAAGTGGGAGGAAATTCATGATAGCACATCCTGGGCGGCTGTTAATCATGAAAAAGTGGAGTCAAGAGAGAACTGGTGATTTCCTCTCTTGGTAAAAGATCCTTATAGCTAAACAAAAAGAAACTTCTCTCCCTAAAGTGAACTGAAAAAGATTATTTTAGTAAGGAATTCACTGAAGTGTCCCTGTATGTTCTTAAGCTGTAACAAAGTGGGAAAGAAGAACTGGTCTGAAAATCTGTTCTGAATTTATTATTATTGTTCTTTGTGTTGTTAATAAAGTTTTTTTCTATATTCCCTTTTCAAGTTTTAGGCCTGCTTTACTTTTACTCCTAATTCTATTTCACAACAAAAAGTAAATATGTATTACAATTAACAAACCTTAAACTATTGCAGTATCTCTTTTTGAAAAAGTAACTCTGCAAAAAATAGGAAAACTTATTAAAAAACATTATTTCCTGAAGAGGCACAAGAGGATGTAAATATACTGAAAAACACACACATAAGCAAACAGTGAATCAAGCATCATTCTGTTCGTACTTTGTCACACAGATCCCCAACACAGACCTTTTCACTACTCTTTATGTTTTGGTATCAGCGGGAACCAGAAGTAACAAAAGGGAACATTCAGGTGCTCTTGACAAAGCAGAGGCAGCTTCTGTAGTAAACTGAATAACGCAAGCTTCAAATACAGCACAGAGGTGGAAAGTGGTCACCAGGGCTAGGCTATATGAACAAATAATTTTTTCATTTGGAGACCAAGCCACATACTAATACTACTTGGGTCAAGAAAGACATTACAAATTTTTTTAGAATGAGATGCTTTATTTAATTAAAAATTATTAGAAAGCAGTGTGCATACTTCTAAGTATGTGTTAGACCTGGATGAGTACACCTAAAGCATTTGTTGCATATATTCTGTAGTTAATTGAATTGGTAGTTGACAAGTAATTTATTTGAAGTCCACCTAATAATTGATATTTATTATTAGAATGAACTGGAATGCTAAAAGCAACCAAAAAAGATTTATGGTTACAAATATAGGGCTCAATACAGATACACTGATACACATGGTTAACAGTCACTTTTTTGGACAGATCCTTTCACACAGTACCCTACTCTCTTGAGCCTGAAGAGCAACATTCTATTTTAAGTGTGTGAGGCTATGCAAGAAGTAAGATCTCAGTATGAGTAAGGCTGACAAAATCTTAACTTCTCAGACCACCAGCTGATCAAATTGACACAACTTACATCCAGCAACTGTCTCTACTTGGGACTGGATTTTCATGTGATCACATCTTTATAGCACAACAGTCCACTTAAGACACTGATCTGTTTGAGTTTCTGGCCTGGGATTTAATAATACCCAATTAAATATATAATTATATTATTCCACTGATTAAGTCCAGACTGTCTTTGAGAGTTCAACATTTCTGACTTGAAGAAAGTGTTAGTAAAATTAGCATAATGATTATTATATAAGAGAAATGTTCTGTTGCAATGCTGAACACCAATTTAGATATGGATAAGTATGTACACTGGATATGCTTATTGGACCTAGCAGTATCACATGCAGCAGAATCTCTCTAAATCACATGAGAAATACTGACTTTCATGGGACTACAAGAGTTCTGTACAGCAAACAAGTGTGTGCAAATATGGTGTTGTAGGATGTAGGAAAGTAGTTGTTCCATACAATTATTATGGTCAAGGCTTCTCCAGCAACTTTACGACTTTAAATTTTTATTTAAAGAAATAGAGAAGTAGTCTAGTCCTCCTCTTGATGATAAGGGTTACAAGCAGCTGTGGTGTTGGTGTCACATGTCATACATTGTCAGCAGACAGTTGCAGTTTCAGTTACATTTTCTCCTTTGATTTCATTATGTTCTTCTCCTAAATTAAATAATTATAATGTGTGTACTGTGTGGTAATGGCAGCACCATCTATTCCAGGCCTTTAGAAATATGCTGCAGGTTCAGGAGAATTTGGAAGCAATAAACCTTCTCATCTTGTTTGTCATTTTAGGCAACTTACTTTGCATACACCTTCTCCAGTGGTTTATTTTTTACAAGGATGAAGAATCTGGGAATTGTTCCAATCTGCCCTGTCATATCAGTGGATTTTCACTGTCTTTCTTTAGTTGAGGACCTTTTTACTGCAAAACTGTGTTTTTGAGGCTTTATATTTCAAATTTGGTCTCATCTCAATCCAACACTTCACATTGTGAAGTGAAAAGAATGTTCCATTCTCTGGAACATGATAGGTTATCTTTGTTTTCTGTGGCAAGGGTTAATCTCGCTCAGACAGACCATTCTCAGTGTAGAAGATGCCTATCTGTGCTTCTCCCTTCCTGAATGCTTGCTGCAGAGGAGCCTTGCTGCTGTCCTTCTCAAGATTAGTTACACACTTTCTATGTGGATTACTTCCTGCTTTCCTTCAGCCTTTCATTTTGGTTGGCACCAGCAAATGTTGTTTCCATTTGTGTAAGTAGCTGTTTCGTGGGCCCTAGGATTTGGAAACAATAGACTCGATTCTAGTACATTTTAAGTTTTGCTCTAAAATATGTACAGTAAGTTAGTCAAACCCCTGAAAAATAATGAAACAAAGAAATGTAAATATTCAAAATAGTTTATATTTCCTGAAACTACTCAAAACTCAAGTTTGGTAGCCCCTTATTTGGAAATACACACTCTGTTTTCTTATCAGACGTATCTTTATGAGTGTTGCAAACTACACCATCATTTTTTTTTTCCAATTGATTATTTTTGTTTTCAGTTGTTTTTAGGAAGGCACAGCAGATGTATGTAATTTTTCACACTTTGCTGTTATGTGTCAGCCTGATGATATCATACTCAAGCACTAATAATACTGCTACTCGCCTTTTACATAAATTAGCACTTCACAGCATCAGAGCATAATACCAACATTACCTAATTACTCCAGAATTGAGCATGCACTCTTTTCCTTTTAGAGTAGAAGCTTAAATGGATTTAAATGGTCAAATGTAATCAGAAAGGAAAACAAGTCCTTTAATAGCTGTGCAGTGGTCTCATCAAAAGGCCAGGAGCCAGGGTATTTGTTCTCTCCTCTCTCCCAGATCCAGCAGTGTAATTAAAATCAGACTTAAGCACCCGAATTCCTTTCTCCTTCTCCAAGTCCTACATAGACCTCAGTTTATCTCTCTGTAAAAGTGGAAAAAAAATGATACCTTTCTCCTAGGAAATGCCTATCAGACATCCTTTTGGGTTAATGCCTCAGAATCACTACTGTGACTGCAGATACTTGACATCAAAGCATTTTACAGCTATCCTAGTTTTCTGCATTTATTTCAGTTCATGAGTGGGGCTCTGGCCACCTTAATGTCAGTAGAAATAGTCACTACCATCCCTGACTTCAGTGTAGGCAGTATCCACTCTTGGCATTTTTAATCTCATCCAAAAGGCAACCCTTCCAATAACCTTGTGTTAGTCCCACCCAAGCAACAGGACAAAATTCTCCCCTCTCCTCTGCCTTCCCTGTGTCCTAAATATTCCACTCCCAGTGCCTCTTACCAATTACCTCTGCAAGACTCTTTGGAGGCTCTTGCTTCCTTTCTGCTCCAGGATGAATTATCCCTGCAAACTTTCAATCCTCATAGCTCTTGTCCAGGAAGATCATTGCAATTTTCCTTCCAAATAGCCCATTTCCTGCAGCTATGTGCAACACCCCCCACCAAATCTCTCACAGGGTGAATGGCAGCAGTCCAGCAACATACTATCAATCACAGTGAAGTTAGGTTCTTGGACAACTTCTTTACATAACCACATCCACTGCCTCTTTTTTCCCTCCAGACTCTGACACCCCAATAACCAATTTCCATTCATTTAGAAAATGTTAAATCCAACAACTTCCCTCACTATAATGCCCATACATGATAAACCAAACATCATATAATTTACTCTGGTATGGAAGGTGTTCAGTGATAGCACGAATATGTGTTAGGGCTCTTGCATCCATCTGAAGCTGTCTTCAAGATCTTAAGAAAAATGTTTCCTCCAAGGCTGAAGGTTGACCTGCACTTGTACTTTAGTGAGGTTGCCTGCAGTTCCAATCCCCCTCCCCCCTCCACCATTCCCATACCAGGGTGGGAAGAGGATTATTGTTTTTACTCCTCCAAGAGTTTGAGGACTATCCACCACTCTGTATTTTCATTTACAGATTTTCTATAATTCTTCATATTTAAGGGCAAAACTCCCAACAGTTTGCAGTGTTTTGAACATTTCATTGTCCTTCATGTATAAATTCTCCAGGATAGTTGACTTATTGTTATTATTATTATTATTATTATTATTATTATTATTATTATTATTTTGAATATAATATTGTCTTGGATATTATATTAAGTCTTGCAGAATAAAATAAAATATAAAATGTTCTGTGACTAACACCGACTTAAATTCAGTGTATAGCTCTGACGAATGCTATTTTAAACTATCATATTGCTTCTCATGTATTATGGCTAGCAATCCCTTGCTCAGTGGTTTTTTTTTTTGTTTTTTTTTTTTTGTTTTTTGCACAGAACAAGGGACGTTGATTTCAGGAAGAACAAATAGCTAAAAGCTATGAAATTCAGTCACATATATTTTGCCTGAACACAGGTATTCATAGCACAGGAAAAGCTGCTGGTACATGAAGTTCAGTATCTGCCTAACTAGCAATGCCAACATTAATATCTCCTAGAGAACTCATGATGCATCTGGCATTCAACAATACCTGAGGAAGGATTCCCTTATGACTGTGCAACTGAGAGGACAAAACTTTAATATAAAGCAACACACCAGCTATATCATCACTGGCGGAGGCATAAATCTGAGGGGTTTCTATCTTAACCCTGCTGACTCTTGAACACTGGAAATTGAAGGCTCTTGTCATTTTTATTTTCTGTACAAGTGATGAAATGGTACCTCCGTGGCTTGTATAATCAGTTTGCCTGATTACAACAGTTAATGGACTGACTCTATTTACATGAGCAGAGAAGCCATGTTTCCTTTCTTTTTTTATGTATAAGTCTCCTCGGTTTTGGTGGTAAACAAAGCTATTTACCACACTAACTGTTTATGACCAGTTTTCTACCAATTAGTTACAGGCTACATTAAGAGACCGTATCCTTTTACATGTTTCCTTATTATGAACCAGGTACACAAGCATGCCATGTGCCACATCTGTTCCATCCTTCACTGAACAAGGTTTCATGTACTCTTTCTTTAAAAGTCATCAATCTGCTCAGTTGAGGTGCTGAGATTCTAGGATGCACTGCAGTCAGTAACTCAGGACATAAGTGGCACTTGGCATGATTGACCTCTACAGGTTCATTTGGTTTATTCTCTAGGCAGGTTTCTCTTCTGCATCCCTCTGAGTTTGGATAACTGAAATTTTCTGTGAATGCTTTTATATAATCATGTTACAGTATCTTTTGTCATCCATTTTTTTATTACAGCTTATTTTCTGGGTTTGACCACTGCAGCACACTGAGCAGACATCTTCATTAAGCTGTCCATGCTGATGCCTCAGTCTTTTTATTGAAAGGTTACAATTAATTCAAAACCCATCTGTGTATATGAGTAGTTTAAATCATGCCTTCCAAGGTGCATTACTGTGCACTCATCTACACTGCATTCCCTTTGTTGATGCATTACTCAGTTACTTAGTGTTGTCAAGGCTTACCAAGGTGTCTCACCAGCCTTGTCTTGCCCACTGCTCTTACGGATCCAGCTTTTCTAGTAGGACCTCATAAAGTACATTAAACAATGCCACTGTTTGTATTGATTCTAGAGGCACCCCACTACTTAAATGCTGTGAAGAGAACCAAGCAATTATTCCTGCTCTGCCCCTGCCTGCTATCCCCTAAGTGGATTTGCATCCATGACTAGCAGGTTGTTAGCCACTCTTCTTCTGACAACTGGCTTTCCTTAGTAGCCTTTTGTGAACACTCTTTTTTCAAAGCCTTTGCACTGTTTAAGTAACATCCCCTGGTTCCCCATTACCATGTCACAAAATTGCTCAAAATCCAAGTAGGGGACATCAAAGCCTTCTTTCTTTTCACAAACTTCTGTTTGTTGACCCAGAAGATTTATGCTGCTATGTTGTTTTTTCAGTGTTCTGCACAGGTGACTTTCAGGTCTGTACTACTGCAGTACTGCTGTGATGGGGAGCTACTTTATAAACTAAATCTATTTCAGCAGGCTGTTGTGTTTCGTACAAGTAGCAATTTCTGCAGAAACAGTTCACTCAGCCACTCAGGAGCTGAAGAAAAAAAGGTAGAGAAATGAAGTTTCCTCAGCAATGATGCATCCACATACCCACACTCCATTTTGGGGCTTGCTGAGGGTTCACTTTTAACCCTATAATCCCATGTTTGTGTCACTAAATTTGGTACTGTCTGATCAGCATCTGCTACCTTGTTCCTCAGGAAAATTCCTCAGGTTCCTGTTTTGCCTGCAGGAGAGGCTTCTCTCAGACAGCTGGTCTATCACAAGCATGGGCTTCTTTTCCCCTCCAGAGCTTGTCTCTGCTGGCCACCACCTTGGCTAGCAGCACCAGCCTGAGTGTGCCTTGCTGCCGTGCCTTTTGGGCAGGTGGCTCTGTGCATTTTGGCATTTGGAGCAGGCTTGTCATGGTGTGCCCATGAGCTGGGAACTGTCAACATGGAGTTGTGGTCCTACATGGTGAGTCCCTTTGCTGGGAACAAGCCAAAACTGTGCGCAGAGACCACCTAGCTTTAGGTGAATCACCTTTATTAAACACTTCTTCATAGGTGTGGGGAATGGAAAATTACTTAGAAAAAAGAAAGGATTTGAGATCACCTGGTGGCAGAAAATAACGGCACCAAGTACTAAAGACTTGTGACAGTGTGTGGGAAGTGGTGCAGCACCCAAGAGCAGAGATTCTTTGAAATTGAGGCCTTTCACAGGAAGGGACACACTTTCTTCCTTAAGGGGATTTGATGTGGGTGTTTATTTTTTTTATTTTTTTTTTTACTTTTTTTAAATTCACTGACTGTGAAGCACTGGTAATGGGTGGGGCACAGTTCCTGTTTAACCTTTGGCAATGTGGATGGAGGTGAGAGTCACTGTCTAGGGAGCTCCATCTGTGGCTGTGCACTCGGCATCTCTGATACTGATGGAGTTCGACCAGCTTTGTCAGTCCTCAGAGACTCCAGAAAAAAACACTGGTGCAGACAAGGCCACTGCATCCCAAACAGCAGACACTGCAATTTTCAAAGGTTGCCTTGCTTACTACTTGTTGGCTTTTGCTAGTGAAAAATAACAGGTTTAAATGTGGCTAAATGAGCTGTGATTCTGGTCAACATGACCATCATGCCAGCACGGGGCTGGAGGCAAAGATGGGAGTTTGGTATTGTTGGGGAAAGGTTGGACCACCTACTTTGCCAGCTTATACAACAGAGAGCAACTGCATGGAACAACTGCAGATTCCAAGAAATGTACAGCTGGGTACCTTTCTTACTATTCCATGTGGCAGAAGGAGAAGCAGCAACTCTTACCCTGAGCAACTTGCACCCCAATTCAGTTCCATAAATGGAATATACTTTACAGCACTGTACTTACTATATGGCTGGTACTGTTGATATCACCTTGGTTTCCTAAAGTTTTCATTTCATGGTATTCTAGTTTGGCGTATAAAAAGCTTAAAATATTTTTACATTCACTTTCACATTAACCTCAGAGTAGACCTTCCAAATCTGACGCACTGAAAATAAGTGACACTCATTTTGGATTAATTTTAAGGCACTCTTAAAATGTATTACCTTCCCCCCTTCTGATAAAAGAATTTTGCAGTTAGTTTCAATGATCCATTTAAAATCTCATTCTGCTTTTGAGGTTCTTTTTTGTAATCTAATTTAAATTTCTACTGCTTGGAAGACCTGCTAAGAATTCTTAATTGGTATATGGAACAGTAAATATAAAAACAAATGGCAAAGAAGAGTGGAAAAGAACAAAACAGTAGGAATGCAATAGAAACAAGGAGTAACTTTGTTGCCACTATGCTAGCAATGCAGAGTTTTTAAAAGCATGTTGAATCTCAATTCTCTTCCATAACTTTCTACCCTCTTCTACAGGACTTTTCTTTTCTGAATTATTTTTGGAATCACAGCGCTGCAAAATTCGATTTCCTTTCTTCACCCCTCTATTCCTCTACCAACTTCCTTGAAACCAAGAAATTAATTTATTTCTCTAATAATTGCAGTGTGGAATGGAGATTATATCATAGAAATTAGAGATGCAAATGGGCAAGTTAGGTCATTCAGCAGTGCATCTGCACTGTGTATGCATGATGACTCCCTATACTGTAACATGTTCTCTAGTGTTTTGTCCAATCCAATTTTGTAAATTGGGTTGACTTCTATTTAAATTGTGAGGCTGTTCTATAATACAGAGAGATTACCAAGAGGAATGTCCTACATATGACCCAATTTAGGGATTTTATTTTCTTTTTAATCAAGCTTTTGCCATATAACTTTTTAAAACTTCTTGCTAAAACCATATGGGAAAATACACAGAAACCATCTAACATCACTGGAATGGTGATGCAGTTTACAATCACTTTGAAGGAAAACTGAGGATTAATCTTGTCAATAAGTGCATTATGGGGACTGCTTCCACAGCAGTTCTTCCCACACAAGTGCTCATTGCCCCAAATGGGAGCTGCTCAAGTGCAATAGCTGCAAAATCAATCCCCCGTCATGTAACATCCCTTGAATAACAAACTAAAAGTGCAGTGTATTATTAGTTTATCTATGGTCTGAAAGTCTGTCAGTTGTTTTTGCATTTGAAGTGCAAAATTATTATATAACTGTCTGAGCAAAGATCCATTAGTCTAACCCCAGAAATCTAAAGATTATTTGACCTAGTTTATTTGGTGGAGAAGGAGACAGGAGGCACAATGCTATTTAGGCACCTCACTGTGCTTGAGTGATTTCAATGTGAGCTGGCCATCTACACAGCTGCTTGGTGCCTTAGACCTTTGTAGCTTTTGGCCTGAATATCTGGCTTCCCATTCCCTGTTCTAAACACAGCTTAGGAGTTCTAATACAGTAATTTATCATGCGAGGCATTAGAAAGAATAGATGAGACTTCAATATTTCTATTGTATGAGACTTTAAAAAAAATTAATTGGCCGTTGTTATGTATCTTAATGTTATGTTTTTGTTTTGTAAGGTAAGCAGTAAATCACGTGGCTGCTTTGGAAATCAAGATTCTTTTTTCAGGTGCCTGAGGCTGTGCATGGTATTCTAGGTTGGAGCACAATGCAGTTTTGAAGTTATTTCCCCAGTTGTCTCCACTTACAGAGCTCTGGTTTAGTCTGCAAAGTGTTTTTGGTATGAGCTAACTAAATTTTGTTTCTTTTCAGAGAAACTAAACCAGAAGTTTCTGTCTGCTCACACACCAAAACCACTTTGACAGCTGGTGATGGTCCAAGCCTGTAATGCAGCCCTTGAACAACTTGGAAATCTCTGGAGCCACACATGCTCAGTTCAGGGGATGGGACTAAACTTCGTGTGAATTTTCCCCAAACTGCTCGAATTGGAAATAAAGGGGCCTCAATACCAATACTTTCGAATGTCTTATCTGTGCTTATAGTGTCAAATTAGTGGCTAACGATAAACTTAGTCTGACATTTTAGGAATATAGTGTTAGGCCCCTCTGTCTGGCAGTTTGGACCCATGAGTGCATTAGTGACTCCCTGCAAGCCTTTTCCAATTCCACTGGAAAAATAAATCATCTTTCTCTCTGGCTTAATCACTTGGAAACTACATCATCTTGAATTAAAATTGCTTTTTCCTATTTACAAAACCAGGAATGGTTTCTAAGAGCTCTGCCCCTCCCACATCACTTTCTTTGCCTCTTTTCCAGCTGGGTCCAGCATGATTCCAGTGCCGAGATAACAAAGCACCATTCGCAGGGTGATGTGGGTGGAGGCACATTGAGAGGGTGTAACTGCCCACCACACATTTAGATATCTTTTCACTGAATCAGGTGAAAAAGACAGTACTTAATGCCTTTAAGAAAAGGCTGCCTCTGTGACAAGTACAAATTATGCTTCATGTTCCTGTAATTTGACCAGTCAACACCTGGTCTAAAACAAGTGATATACTGTTAAAAGAGAATTCCAAAGCCACATCTAACAACAGACATATCATTTTCCAGATGAAATAAACAGGCAGTTAAACCCCCATCTGCACTCACCCCTCCCTAGAAACCAGAAAAGCTAAACACCCAAAACTTAGCAAATAAGATTTTTAAAAAAGAAGGAAAGGTAGGTAATAACACACTGGTTTACATTAACAGGTTTTTTTATTATGATTATTAATGGCTGTAAAACTAAATGTTCAGGTTTCGAATCATTATAAAAATAAAAATATTTTAAGATAAAACCTGGAAATAAAGTTTCAGCAGATACGATCGCTATCAAAATAGGTTTTGTCTTGGTTAGAAAATGCAAGTACTCCTTTAGTTTTGTGCATATAAATAGGAAAACTGAAGTGCTTAGATGATCTTGGTTTAATAACTTCTGCTGGGAATTATTCTTTAAATTCTGTTCACTGACAGAATTGAGTGTAGGTGCTCAGCAGAAACAAAACCAGTAAATAATTGTTTAAGAAAGTACTTTCGAATTGTGGCACTTGGAGTAAAAATGGTATGGCTCTCTATAATAATATATAATTGAACAAACTTGGAGGGGAAACCAAACCAAACCTAAACTTGTTGAGAAAGAAGGATGTCTCTTTGCATCAGAAATATGTGGATATAAGGTAATTCAAGCGAGAATGAGAGCTTAAAACCACACCAAAGAAGGAAGGAATCTGCAAGATTCAGTGGCTACCAAGGAATAAAGGAGTTTGGGGGTTGGTATTGAGGGAAGTGCTGCCTCATCTGCTGCAGGCAGTCAGCTGAAGCCCCTTTCTTTGCTGCTTGAACAAAATCAGCAAAGCTTGGACAAGTCTAGGACTAACTCCTATGGATCCTCCAGTTCTGTGAGGGCAGGGTTGTCCGTCAGAACAGTGAATATTTACTTGAGAGCATCCACCTAAATCACTGGCTTTTAGAAAAGTACCTGGGACTGTGTTTTACATCCTGTTAGGTGTATATTCTGAGGGTGTCTTGTGGCTGGAGCCTTGCCTGAGGAAGGTCTTACACTGTGTTGCTTAAGAAGTGTCTGTCCCAAGAAGTGCTGGGCAGGGCCATTCCTCCTGATCTCGTTAGCACTCCTACTGTGAATGAGGGCTCGTTTACAGTTAGAGCTATTTCTGAGCAGTGCAGCATGGGGATGCAGTGGCCACACATGTCATTAACCAAGAACAATTAATCAGGAACAACTCCATGTGTAGACAAGCCCAAATTTAAAGTGAGGGTTGTCACAAGATGGTGTTCTCCAGGAAAGTGACCTCAGAGCAGATGTCATTTCCATGTGGATTATAATGCTCTTGGCAGGGAAAGAACAGACATTTGAGAATGATTTAATTTTTTTATGACCAGGTACACACTCATAAAGCACTGTTAACAATCCCCAGTCCCAAGAAGACTGGAATATGGATCATGAAGATGCACATCTCTTGCTGTTGCTGCCTGGTATGTGCAGCATGGGGCTTTCCATGTGTTAGGAGACGCTTGTGAACTGGCACTAGGCTGTGTTGGTCAAAGGTGTAAGGGCATTTATTCCTTTATTTTGGGAAAGGTTAAGTGCAGAGAACCTAAACCTTTGTCACTAAATGGTTTGTGTTGCTCAGGCCAGGCTTGGGTTAAATTTTCCTGTTTATTCACAACCAAATTATTGCTAGTGGAAGGCTGCTGACACGTTCTTGTTTGGGCAGCTTTTAAAGATGAAGATGGTACACTGATACACAAGATAACCTTTTACTGTTGCAATCACAGGAGTTTCCTGAGCTGGGGCTGGTAGGAAGTAAGATTATTCTGGAGGTGGATTGGTGTGCTCAGGGAATATTTACCAAATAGTATATTTACCCATACCTAAGGTGACTCCCAAACTGGCTGTTACACTGTTTGTATGCAAGTTCTTTTCTATACCATTTTGTGAAGAACTAATTAGCTTGCTCATGATTAGCTTGCTCAAGGTCTGACCAGCACTTCTTTGTCCTTTTCTTCCCCCTTGCTTTTTGGTGCTCAGACCAAAAAGTTGCTTCTCTGGTTCAATGCATAGTTTGGTTGGGCCTCAGTTCCACAATTCTGGGATGATGTACTCTTTCTCATCAGAATATTTGGTGGAGTTCACTCCATATATAATTTCCCATGAAGCAGTATGAAATCCCTTGAAAACCAGTGTGTCACATGTTAGGATAGAGAAATTTTATTTTATTTTTTTTGGAGAATGCAAAATAGCAGGCAAATACTCAGACCGTGTTTGTCTTTAGCCTGATTTGGAACCATATATGAGCATACATTTCCAATATCTGAGGCCACAGCACATTTTTGAGCAAGTACCTCCTACTGAAGTTATTCTTCCTCAGTGGGAATCAGAGCCTGTGAAACTAACCTGCTAGTTAAGGTGGTCACACGGGAGACTCAGATTCATGTGTGTGTTCTAAGAAATGTGCAAAGTGAAGCAGCTATAGTGGGACAGTTGAGACTGATTTTTTTTTCCCAAAACACTGAATGGCTTTGACATTTGACAAATTCCTGGAGAAAGAGGAGTATAGGTCCAAGTTCCTTCAATGAATCAGGCAGAGAGGAGACTTCAGAATGTATTTCCCAATACATCTCATTCTGCTGTGTGCCCTGACACTGCTGCACCCTCCTAACCTTCCCCACCAAATGCTGAATGTGAGATTTCCAGCAGAGAGTGGGGATCTGGTAGGGCTGTGGGCAGCTTCACAGCCTAGTGTGTGCTTACCTGTTGATCTCCTGCTCTGCCCTCAAGTATAAACAGGATCTGTGAGTTGCCATACTGCTGCAATGTTAACCTGAGGCACCTAAACTTGGAGCTAGGCACTCAATTAATTTGTAGATTTAGTTCATAAAATTTGAAGCATTGTATAGCTTAATAATTGGTTTCTATAATAAGAACTTTGTTTTGGCAATAAAAATGTGTGTTTCATGCTTGTATGTATTTGGCATTTTTAATTACTAATTTTTCTAATACTCTTTTGAGAAAGGTCTTTTCCAAACTAAATAATTCTCAGACTCTGTGATATAATTTATATTGTAATGTCACGTAACTCAAATGCAATTCTAGGAATAGCATTTTGGTATGAATAGTTATTTTTCTTGTTAGATTTTGACTATGCTTTAAATAAATAAACAAACTATATCATAAAGGGATATGGCCTTTAAAAATGTCAGATATTTAAAGTAACTGCAATTTTGTTCACTTAAATTCATGGAAGTGGCATTCAGATGACAGATACCCAAGGTTTTGCTGACCTTGTGAACATTACTGAGTAATCAGTCATTAAGTAATCATGAAGTGTTCATGAACAATGTAATCAATGTTTTCAGACTTAACATACTCTCCCTGGAAAGCAGGAATCTTCTTGCTCCGTTTTCTATTCTGGGATCCAAATTTGTCCTAATTTAAGGGGAACACTGTTCTTAATTTTCTTCATTTGCTTTTTCCTGTCGCTTCTCTTCTTAATGGGAGTAACAGCCTTCTGTTCAACTTTTGACTTTGTGTGTGTCTCTTAAAGATGGTAATAAAACTTGAGGTTTACATCTTGACTGTAGAAGGGCTGAGTTCTGCCTTCAGGTGGAAAAGCCTAATTCCCCTTTAAATAAATGAAACTCGAGCATGGTTTTTGCAAAATTCTTTGAGGAAGGTGAGCAAAGCATTATTATACCAATCTCTGTGGATAATCTGAGACAAAGAGGATTAATTAATTGTTGGGATCCATTTAAAAAATCATTACTTAAAGCTACTACTGGCACTCAGGAGTTTCTGAGCTCCCAGTCCTATGTGCAATTCACGTGACCATAATTCTGAAACCAAAGCACCCCAGGGTAGTGGACACATTGCCCTTCCAAGAGGTTCCATGGCAGGTTTTTCAGATTCTCCAGCTTAGTGTGCAGAAAACCAAATTATCACTTGGAGCCACACACTGCTTTGCAGTTTATGGAGGCAAATCATCAGTGAAGGAAAGGCTCTGGATGCCATGGCTGAAGGATGAGCTTTAATGTCTGGTGTACAGGGTGGCACTGTTGATGCTCAACACGGAGGAAGCAGGACAGGGTGAACAGAGGGGACATGAAAGAGGGAAGGAATATCGTGATGAGAGAGGGTAGAGTGGGAGTGGAAGGAAAAGAAAATGTGAGGAGTATGAGAGAAAAAGCAGAATGTGAAGGAAAGGGTCTAATAGAGCTAAATAGAGAAAAGCATATTAATTGGTGTAATTTCTTATCATTTGAAGAATGACCGTTACATTTATCTATATATCTACGTCATGACAGTGCTACTGTGGAAGGTATTCCAGGAATTATTGATTGCTTCTGCAACACAAAGAAATATTTGTTAATTTGATTTTCTGAGTTTAACAAAGTTAATGTTGTAGTTTGTGATAGATTGGAATCAGGTTTGCCAAAGCACAATTAATTAAACTGGTTCCTGAAAAAATAACAGTTTGTACTTGCTCCCCTGATATTAATATATTTCAAAATTACTTACATTAAAGTAGGTTTGTGCTTTTACATGAAAAACCTGATTTCCTGAGCATTAAATTTTCTCTTAGATGCAATGGGCATCCATTTAATGGCTAAGAATGGAACATATATGCCCATACTTTGTCACTAATACTCCCATGTAAAATCTACCTACAGCCACCTACCTTTTTATTCTGAACTACTAAAAGGGACCCTCCTAAAAATGTCTTGGTTAGAAATACACATGTTCTGTTAAAATTCACTTCACTAATATGCTGTGTATTATTCAAAATATTATGGAAGGTTTTAACTCACTGGTAAGATGCAGGAGATCATTGAGGATGGGAGAAATGAGAGCTTGAACATGCAAAACATGCCTATACGAGCTTACTTGGGATGGGCACATAATCAAATGTCAGAGATACAGATATATATTTCTTTGTTGTTTCTTTCAGTTTCAGTAGCCTTAAGTGTTATTTTCACTCTTGTGGATACCGCATTTGATAGGCGTAACAAAAATGTGGTTTTCAAGCTGACCCTTTTAAGGCAGAATAGCCTGAAGGAAATGCACCCATTCTGCTTCAAAGATGATCTGTCTGTAGGAAGGAGGAATAATATGCATGCATAAGTAATTAATAATGATCTGAAGCTTTGATATTTTGTAAGGCCCAGAAAATTACATTTTTGCAGGATGTAATATATTGTTGGGTTAAAAACACGTCTTAATTCCATATCCTGTGACAAAATTTCTGTTGAGATAAGTAGGAACCAAGCTTGAATAAGGACAGAAGTATCAAAAGCAATGGTGTGAGTGCTGTGTATGTCCTTTTATTACACCAGTGAATACAGTTGTGGTATCACTGCAATCCTTAATAGGATAATATGGATGAGAAAGATCTGCAATACAGAATATAATGAGGTGCTCAAATAGCCTGACTTTTCACTTAATTTAAAGAATTCATTCCCCTGAAAAGCTCAATTTCTACATACCTAATAGTACAACATGAAATTCAGAGGCCAAATCTCATTGACTAGATTTTGTTTGAATATGTTTTAAAACAGCTGCTTTGACTTCATTAGATGTCTTTAATGTAGCCATTTGTAAAGTCCTTTTCTTGTATAATAGATTAACTTTCAGAGAGGAACCAGCTGATACAGCGATGCCTTCTGACAGTCCTATTTTTAGAATCAGAGGGAGGTACAGTCAAATAAAACATGCTGCAATTAATAAGCTAGATATCAAGAGTGGATCATTTTGAGGAAAATCCCTCTGTATTTTAACAGTCTTCCATGCCATTTTATAACCACAGAGAATCCCACAGGTTATTTTTAGCTGCTGAGAAAGTACCTGTGTGCTTATCCATCTGTAACAGGTATATACTTAGTTTTTACTAAGTATATACAGTATGTATTTAGTTTTTACTTTTTTTTTTGTTCAGTGACAAAAGATGAGAACCTGATGATCAACTTCCATTTATCTCTCCTCTCACACATTCTTTCAGTAGGACATAAGGACACTGAAATAAAAGGTAACCACCCTATTATGTGCCATGGCTATGGCAATGCCACTCTGGTACATTACACAGATCAAGGTTTGAAAACCTGGGGGAATATGTTGCTATGATATGTTCTAGGGGGGGTTAAAATACTCAGGACCCAAACTGGTCAGTTAAATAGAAGCAGGGAAATATTCAGGAGATTTAATAGTAACCCCCAAAAGTTGTAGTAAAAGGAAAATTGCAATTCTGAGATCAAAGGAAATGGACTGAGCGTGGTTTGACTTTTGGTGAACTATTACCACAGGGAAAAAAAGATCTTCCTGATGGCAGTCTGATAGCAGGTTAGTTTAATTCTGTTACTGAGATATGACTGGCAGAGTTCAGATGTTGCCTTAATTGAAACATTGCACATTTAGAAATTTGAGTAGCAAGGTGATGGTGTTTGCAATTGAAAACATCTCTGTATTTTTGTAAGGATAAATTTTCTTTTATATGCAAATTGGGCACTAGTTAATTTGATATTTCTAGATTATGGTTATTGCCCCAGAAAAGCTTTTCACTGAACATCTCTCCCCATTAAAGCTATTAGGAAAGTAAACATTTAAACCTAGGCTTCCCTGACTGGAAGCTTGGATTGGCAAGATGAGGTTAGTTAACCTAATTTAGGAATCCATTCCCTTTGGTGCATTGACAAGTTGTCTGGTGAGAAAGGCTGGAGAAAGGCTGAATTTATAAATGCTACTTCTCTGCAGGTCAGATACACTCAGTGTCTCTGTTTTTCCAGTGTGGTGTACAATCCTCTTACCTTTTCCACAGATGCTTGGGCAAATTGCCTGTGCTTTCTCACTGAGCACTGGACAAGAATGTGCAAAGCAGCTAATAGTGAAGGGGATAAGCTCCCACAAGTCCTTTTTGATGGCATTACCTCTGTCAATGCAGGTGCTTGAATGCTATAGCACATTCACTAAATATATTAAGCATTCCTATAATTTCCAGTTACCACCTATTTTTGCCGCATTTCAAGGTTATTAATAAGCAACAGAGAGCTAAACAGGCATTCCCAAGGAGCCAGACTCATTACTTCTATCTTCAATCCATTGTCAGCACATTGACTTTTTGTTTACTACTATTGGAACTGTTTGTTATCTAATTGTGTATACTTACACCCTGCAAACAAGCTATCTATTCTAATGATCTGTCTAGACAAAGACTTGGAGGTGTGATGTTAGCATGGGCAACCAACTTTAACCCATGCTAACCTGTTAGAACCTAGGCTCCCCATGATTCTTTAAGGCAGTCTATTCAGCATGTTTCAAAGATAATGTGTCCTGTCTAAAGCTTAAGAAAAATATAGTTTGACAAAAGCTCTAAGAAGACAGCAATGTACATCACTAGTCTCTTTGTGTAGCTGCTAGATTTCATCCACCTCCCCCCCTTCAAGTTGGCATAGTATTTTTTTGTAAAACAATGTGTCTTTGTTTTATTTATAAACCTGTCTATCACTTTTGCCTTTGTGGAAGACTCCACAGTTTTATCTAGGCTCTGTTCACAATGAATTTTTAACTGATGTATTTGCAGTCACATTTAATCTTTACTGTGGACTTCTAGTTCTGCACTGAGCCAGACAGTTAACCCTCAGAGTAAGATGTACCGCTGGTCCCACCTTTTTCACTAAGCTAGTGTGTCTACTTTAGGTAGTGTTGTGAGAGTTGTCCTATATAATATATATATATTGGTTTTTCCCAGGGTAGCTGTCACAGTAAAGGAGATTTTCTGAATATAGAAATTACTTGTATATAATTTGACTGATCTCTCATTTATTAGAACAGTTGATTGATGTATAGAGTACTTCATTCTGAATCAAATAAAACATGTGCTTAACTTTTCTCTCTAGGACTATCTTGAATTTTCATATTTAAAATCTGACAGATGAAACATGAGGGACTTTTAGCAGTGTGTAACCATTGCACAACCACAGCAGTCCAAGAAAAGAAAGAAAAAAAGAAAGAAAAGAGAGAGAGAAAAAGATTTTAATGTCTGTTGATAACAGCCAAAGATTCATCTCCCTGTACTGCCTTGATCTTTCTTATTTGCTTTTTTCTTTTTTTTTTTTACATGTAAGGCAAAAGTAGGAGTCATTCTTTGATAAACACCTTATGTGATAGCATGTGCTTCTTATTTGTGCTAACTTGTTTACTCGATCACTGAATATTTTCAGGTATCAACCCTTTAAGACCAATAGTAGTCCAAGCTCTTATTGATTTATATTAATTTGTGTCTTTATTGTTTGACCATGATGATGGCAGATGCTATACCACCATCTTTCTCTCTTATTCTCTAGTACACTGAAACCATATTTTAGGACATATTCATTATCTACTTATTTTAATTCTGGCCTTTGTAAAAATCTATTTCAGATCCTCTGACATTCTTATGTCCTCTGTCAAGGTCTCTGCTAGTTCAGTTTTAAGTATTCCTACATCATATTATTTTGCACTGCCATGCCCTTTACACATTTTTTTCTCAGTGATTCTTCTTACACATGCCCTACATAACTCACTAAAATCAGTCTCCATTTCATTCTCTCACCTCGCTTTCAATACTCTCCCACTTTTTATAGTGATTTTTTTTTTTTTTTTTTGTAATATAATTTTAACCTCTCTGGTAAGCTGATTTGTGTTCCTTGTGTTCTTAACCAGGACAAACATGCTCTGAGTGATACATAGAACCAAATTCAGGATGCCCTCTCATAACTTTACTACCACTGAAATTCTGCACTGTATTTCCAGTTAAGTATTTTGAGTATGTAGAGTAAGATCTTTGCTTTTATTTCACATCTGAAGAGCTCTGTCTGGTCTGTTCAGCAGCCAGAGAGCCACATTGTATGAGCAGTATTGGTGGTGCCAGCATGTCCTCAAACTTCAACATCCACAGCAGTTCAGGAGGATAAGTTAAGCAGTCCCAGGCCACCTGCTGACCTGCAAGGTAGTTCTTTTCTCACAACTCAGTCGACTGGAAACACTCTCTTTTTTGTAAGCCATACTCTGATAAATAGTATTCTTGATTAGCATTGGATTTATTCATGTAGTTGATTTCATTAGGCAGCAGGACGATAAACAATCATTCTGCTTCATAAATGTAAGTTGCACTAGCCTAGTGTCACAATCTGGTGTCAGTTACATGACCAGTGTTCTTGAAAATGCTCTTGGGAGAGGAAGCTGTGTTTCAAACACAGACAAAAGAAATTTGACACCATTTTGTCTTGATGAGAGAAGCATACAGCTGTCTTATCATAGACTGGATGGTCTACTTTATCTTTGAGCAAAGAGATACCATTTCATCCATAATGCACACAAGCTGTTTCTGATGATAAAGCAGAACAAGAGGTTTGTTAAAAGATGGTCTGCTTTTGCCAAGGTGGTCATGAAGCTCTTGCCACTGTGTTGCCTGTCATCTCCCTGCCAATGTAACAGCAATGAGTTAGGAAAAGCATTCCAGAACTTTGTGTTATAAAATGGAGAGTTTCAAGTGGTAATTCTTTGGACAGTATCTTTCTTTTGTGGCTGAGGTTTTCTCTTAGGTGGGAAGTGAATGTGAGCCCATGTACTAGTTTTGTAGGTCTTTGTCCCTTGCCCACAGGACCCCAGTATTCTTACAGAACAGTGGGAGAGCAGAATGATCTGTGGAATAGAGCTTTATTTTCCCTCATGCTGCAGCCCTGAGTAATATGACATCAAGGAATCATTTTCTTTTAGGAAGAGTAGATCCATTAAAAAAATTCTCCTTTCTGCACAAAATGTGATGGTGTGATCAGTCCAAGGTTATAGGTGTTGATACCATCTAATTACTCTTGCTGTCTGTAAAGTTCTAATAACAGCTTTTCATTCTTTCATTATTTTGAGACAGGTGGAAACACTGTTCATTAAAAATTTAGCACTCTTCCCATTTATTCAGAATAGATTAACATAGTGGTGCACTACGATAGGTTGTTGCATATGAAACTGGTGGTGCTGTTACCCTTGAGCCAGACATGTGGCTGTTTCTTAAAAGGATGCTGTAAATGCACACAGTTCTCTATCAATCACAGTAAAGACACAGGATTTTTCAGAAGTGTCTATTAGTTTCAGGTGCGTCACTTCTGTGGTGCTTATATTCATACAGCTTAAGAGGAGTCTGATTTTCAAAGAGCAGGTGTCCATCATTTTGTAAAAATCCAGTTATATTAAAGTGTCAGACAACTGGAGGTATCCAGATGCACTAAGCCATTTTTTGAAGTCTTGTTCAAACCAATGTCTTCTGCAAGACTTTGTAGTCTAATTCACCAAATACAATGTATAGAATGAAAACAAGATGAGGCTTGAGAAGAGAGAGACATCAAAGGGAACAGAATGAAAACACAGAATTTGTCATATCAGAGCAGACCGTTGATCTGAGGAGAACTGTGTTCTGCTTCCAGCTGTGGCCAGTACCCTGTGATTATAAAAGAAGGGCCAAAAATGTGATTCATAGCTTGTCATACAAAACCCCATCCCCCCACCCCAGGGTATTTGCTGGTGTTGTTAACTGCAAATACATTGGTTAAGTAAGAATGAGGTGGAACAAGAAGCCACACATACCATTTGATAGTTGATATGAAGGAAGTGGGTTATGTCTCCCTTGAATAGAAACTGCCAAGTTTGCATGGGGAATTTCTTTGGAATTATTTATCTTAATTTTTTCTGAATGCTCAGAAAAACTTTGTGATATGTCATTCGTTTCTCCTTTGTGCAGGAACTGTTGCGTAAGTTGGAAAATAGCTCATCAGCTAAGGCATTGCTTCCTCAAAATGGGGATGTAAAGTTGGGCACTGAAGGTCATCCTGCGTGTCATATCCTTCTTATTTTCACATCACTTCAAACTTGCATCTTCCAAATTATCACATTATTAGAAAGTCGGCACAGAGTCATGGAATGGGCCAGGATAGAGGGGATCTTTGGAACTTATCTGGTCAGCCCTCCCCTGCTCAAAGCAGTGCTAACATTTGGTTAAATTACTTAGGACCTTGTCCTGGAAAACTCTGAATATTACGGAGCATGGAAGTCTCATGACCTCTTTGTGAGCCTGTTCTCTTTTCTGCCTATTCTTATGATTTCATTTTTTTTTCCTTTTGCATGTCATTGCAGTCTCCTGTGATGAAAGTTTTGAGGATTGCCTCTTGGCCTTTTTCTGTGCACTGCTCAGAAGAAGCTGTCTCTGTCTTCTCTCTGTCTCTTTTACCCTGTTTAGGAGCTGAAAATAGAAACTTGACTCTCCTTAGGCCTTTTATCTGGGTTGAAAAAATCCAGTTTTCTCAGCTTGTTGTCCTATGTCATGTGCTTCACTGGAGTGATGGAACTTTTCTGTTTGTAAGTATCCATTTTGTCCTAGGAAACCCCAAACAACACACAGTGCTCCAGATGGGGTGCCTCAAGCACTAAATTGTCAGGAATAATTGCTTATTTATGAGATGGGTCATGATTGCTTTCCCTCTCATCCCTCTACATTAATACAAAGGTAAAGACAAATAAGGAAAACAAGATTTTGGGACTCCTAGAAGGGAGAAAAGAGATGCTGTGATGCTGTGCTTAATTTTTCCTTCTGGTTCTTCCAGTTTGGCTTTTTCTTTTTTTTTTTTTTTTTTTCTGCATAGTGACACAACTTCAAAAGAAGGGGCAGATGGTGCTGCTACTGATCCCAGCTCACAAAGAAACAACCTCCTGTTTCTTTGAGGCAAGAGAGGCAAGAGATAGGGATTTCAGATAGTTCCAGCTTGGCCTATCACTTGTTTGGGAGGAATATGCTATCCATTCAGAGATTATTTAGTATCAGCTTGAATATTCCCACAGAGATCTTTTTGCATGCAAAAATGTTGTTTTGAATTTTGAGGCTTTTCTGCGTTTGCAGACACTCTTCTTGCCCCTACAAGTAGAATGTGTGTGAAACACCTCAGGCTGGATTCTTGTACATTTAGATATCCTGCATGTATTGCTTTGTTTGAGAAATGCAAGCTTTGGTGATTTAGACATAGGAATTGCTTTTCTAGTTTCTAAACTTCGTTGCAGTTTAGACCAGGGGAAAGCTCTGTGCTTGAGAAGCGAGGCACCTTCAGGACAAAATGAAAACTGAGTCTGTCTGCTGTCAGGTGTGTTGTCCAGGCACATAAAGTCTTACTTAATTGTCGAAGTTCTCTTGTGGGGGACTTACCTCAAGAGTAAGTTTCTACCAGTATTTAGGCAACTGAGTAATCAGATAAGAACATAATGTGATTTAAGGAATTTTCCACCCTGCCATCTCTCAATTTCCTGTTTTTGATGTGGACATATTCTCTTCTTGCAACAGTGTTGTGGAGATGAAATTACATATTCAAGTCTACAGAGTTCTCTCAGACTGTGTGCAGGACATAAAGCTATTTTACCAGGTACTATTATAGAGGGAATTAATGCTTCTCCTATCTCAGTCCAGTCAATCCTCTGCTTTCTTTCTGCTTGTTTGCCTTTTCCCTCCTGTTTTATTGTGATATACTTCTGTTCTTTGAGAAGCATATGTTGACGAATACTGATGGGTGAGTGAGTGTTGTGGAAGAGGTACATATTGGTCCATTTCTTTTTTTTTCCATGACAGTTCTACCAAAAATAACTGCAAAGTCATTCATGAAAAAAACCCCAGGCATTCAGTATCATTGTACAGAGTATAAATCACCAAGGAGGCAGCCTTATGTTTGACTTTATAATATGCAACAGAAGTGCCTTCACATCATCAGATGTTGATGCTATGGCTGCCATTCCTAAGTTGTTCCCCCCACATCCCAAGCTGCTGCTAATAAATTACAAACACATTTGCTCTCATTAATCATTCTTTGGAATGGCAGAATAGTCTTTGCTGATTGAAAATAATTATTAGCTTCTCAAAAGGATTAAACAGGCTGTTTGGATTTTAATTTATATCACCATTTTGATGGAGTGATGTGGGGGTATGTACACAGCCTTTGTCTTAAAAGTAGTAATAATAATAATTAATGCTGTGTAACAAAGAGTTTCAGAAGGACTTCAGACAAAGAAAGAAAGAAAAGGCAGGCAAGGTGAGCTGTGGAATAAATGTAGGACATAGAACTGAACATAAGCTTGCATTGGGCAAGAAGCCTCCTACTGTTGTACAGCAGTGATAAACACAAAGGAAACTACAGCATTCTCTACATTGCAGTGGAGAGACTTGAAATTTCTGGCTAGCATTATAATCTGAGCAGTATAATTAATCTGGAATTGAAAGAATACCACAGATGTTTAAAATTATTTTTTTCTACTGAGTCAGTATCCTGCACATTTACAAATTGTAGGTTGTGGATTAATAGCCTCTGAGGTTCATTACCCGATGGGCCTTGCTCCAAGCTTTGAATTTACACTCCACAAAGTGCGTTTGGATTGAGACAATTTCCTGAAGTCAGGTCCCAAGGGTTTAAAATAAAATGTGTTTGCTCTTAAAGTATTCTGTGGGCACTAGGATGGGAGTGCTTGCTGGAGTGTCAGGGGTATCAACATTTAAAAAAAAAATTAAGGTAAGATTTAGCACATGTATACTTCAGAATGGGATGCAATATGGAGATTGCCAAATTGTATAACCCTACTGATGTCTTATGCTCACACCGTAACACTGCTAATATGGTATTTTATTTGCCTGATGAAGGGCAGGACTTATTAACTAGATCCATGTTCTACATTAATTTGATTGCACTGTCTTGGGGACGTGAGTTGACACATCTGTGCAGTGCAATATACCTCTCTGGAGATGCTAGCTACTGAGAGTTCTTCATGTGATACAGGCAGGCTTTCTAAGAATATGAGTGATACAGAAACACTATGAGTCATTTTTGGGTAGGGTGAATTCCATCAAAGTCCCCGTGCTTGATATTTCCTGTTGGTTCTCTGTAGGCTTCTCTCTGCCTTGACCCTCATTTTAGTTCTTTAAGTCATTCCTTAGAGTCTGTCATGGAACTTGGATGAAAATGGAGCTGTTAAAATAAATCCCTCTATGACGGTCACCTTTCATTCATCCTCAGGGGCATGCTTGAAGTGATAGCCCAAACACTGTGAGGCCAATAATGGATTTTCTTCACCTGCAGGGATGGGACATGGCATTCCAATTTCTACTCAGAAATATTTACATAGATTTCACAAATGAAAAAAATCCCATCAAGAGGGGTGGAGATGTGATCTCCTTGTTTGGACACAATGATGGCCATGTAACAGCTGAATTAAACCTGTGGAGCAGAAAGGACTGCCATGGCTATTGAGGAGAATCCAGAATGGTTCTTTCATGTGCTGCTGTTTACTGATGTGGACTCCTGAGAGAGAGATGTAAGTACAGTGCCTTTTGCAATTCTTTTATGACCAAGTAATGAATGGTTGGTCACTATTTAGATGGTTGTGCCTCTACTCAACAGCACCTTACTAACTTCAGCAGTGAAAGAAGGGGATATTTTAAGCACTGAATGTTCAAATGGGGCTTTAAATGTTCAGCTAAGGAGTCAAGCAGGTATTTTGTAAATCTAACTCTGGTCAGCCCCAGAATTCATTTCCTGATGGTTATCTTTGAATATGACTTTCAACTAAAAGAGAAATTGTACACAGATGCACTGCAGTAGCAGTAGCAATCTTCTGTACCCCATGACAATTTGTACTAAGAATCACAATACAAAAGCTTATCTGAATTTATGGTTGGATAAATGATTTTGTGACACAGGTCAAGGAACCCTTAACCTAATTATTTAACTAGCTTCAGGAGCATTATTTCTCTGACTGTACAATGGGAATCTGAATTTATCTTGGACTTTGCTATGCTTAATTAGTGTGCAAGGCCTTCTGGCAGGTGTAATATCTTAAAATGTATGTAAGCATTTTAAGGACTTGTGCACTGAGATCTCCATTTCCAGCCAGTGCTGCAGTTGAAACAGGTAACGAGAAGGGTCGTGTGACAGGGTGCACAGCACAGGGTGCTCTCAACCATAGAGTTAAAGGCAGTGTGTACTCCAGACAGCTTGCAACCTAAATACTGGTGATTTATTATAGCAGCTGTTTACATAATTCTTCTATCAGTGTGAAAATTGTCTGTGAAAATATTTAAAAGTAAATGCAATTTATTCTTCCAAAGTTCAGTATCCAGTTCCTAAACGTGGAGCTCCAGATGGAGGTTTATTTACTAGAAGTGTGTCTGTAACATTATGTGTGGCAGTATATTTTGTTCCTTCCCTTTTTACAGGGTAATATTCCTATGTGGAAGCTCCATTTTGAACCTACTCCATACCAAAAATTTTCTTTTTTGGTCACCTAGGAAGACATTTCTGAAAACTGTATATACTGGAATATGTTAACAACTTTTTTGTTTTTCACACAGAACATTTTAATAAATATTGTATTGATTCTTTACTATATTAATTGCCACTGTTGTGTCCTTAATTCAGACCTTTCCATGTGCAGCTGTTTAAATGAGATCAAGAAGGATCGAATAGGTAAGACCCGCCTGTATTTTGTGTTCATAGATCATTTGATTTTATGAGGGGAAGGAACTCATCTAACCTTATAACTAACAGTTGCTGGTTGATTTGCATAATGAATTGATGGCAAAGCTTTCCTTGTCAACAATTAAAAGCAATATGGCATTCAAATTTACAAAGCTGCAAAGAATGATAAATTTAGATATATTGGACCTGGGAATTAAGGCAAGAAAATATCTGTCTTCCACATGTTAGCCTAATTTCTACTTTCTCTGGATTCAGATCTCCTTTGCAAGTGACTCCATGCAACCAGATGGGAAAGCATTTTCCTCACCTCCCATGTGTGCAGGGAAGATCCTCTCTCCAGTGAAAACCATGACCCCTTGATGGCACAGCCATCTGATGAGTAGGTGGGAGGATGCTTGACTGTGTCTCTTCCGACACAATCAGCATCATGTAGAATGGGGAGGCAAGCACAGGAGATAAAGATTTACTGCTGCATACTTCCACTATGGGTCAAGAACATTCTGAACTTTAAGCCACAAAACTTTTTTTTAAGTTGAGTCTGGTTGCATGTCAGCACCTCTCGGTAGGGTCCTGTATGTTAGTACCCAGTTACACATTTCTACACACAGGTCTTAAAATTAGGTAGTGCATGTTGTGTTTTTTTAATGAGTGAGATTTATGGTTATGAACAATTCTACTACTACAAAGCAGAAACACACAAAAAATTAAGGGAATGAAAAACATTAACTTAGAAGAGTAATTTTTTTTTACAAACATTGGCATGATCTGTTAAAATATGGGATTTTATAGAACAAAATACATTTATATCTCCTAGAGACATTGAAAAAGTAGGAATAGTCAAGGTAGCACTGAACATTCATTCTTTTCTTATGCACTTTATTAACTTGGTTATCATATCTTATTATCAGCTGTTTTTATTTTTATACAGTTTGGGCCTGATCCAGTGTCTTCTTACCACTAAGGAGTATTTTTTTTATCCTTTGTATAGGGAAAATAGGATATTATTCTTTTGTTTGTTGATTTTGACTGCTCATTGGAGTTCACTTTTGTTTAAGCTGTTAACAATATGTCACTATATCTTGAGAGTCTCTTTGGATTATTGCTTGATAATTGGGAGACTGTGTAATGCATTAAATTATTTTTAAAACGGTATGGGGCATAACAGAAGGTTGCTCTATAATTTGTTGCAGTCATTAGTTTGACTTACTTGTCTATCCTAAACAAATTTTACTGTGTTATTGCAATTACTGTATGTCAAAAAATACTAAAAGAAAAAAATCCCATTGGCTTCTATTTCAAGAGAGTTATTAGCAGGAGAACCTGAACTTAACTGCAGCATTAAGATACAATATCTGGTTCTGCCTTTTTAAATCCAACAAAAGTCAAATAAATTGCGTGGATGAAACTGAAGTGTATTTAAATTGTTTTGCTTTGCTTGATGCTAGGATAGAATGTGAAACTAAATATGTTCATCCAAAGATAACTGAAGTTCCTGCTCCTGTTTAGATTTCATCATCTGTTAGAAATCTCCTAGGTGATTAAACTAATGCACTGTAAAAGAATGAATCAGTCCTGCAGAGCTCCTCTCTGTACTGAGAATAACTTGTTCCGTTAAGTACTGTTGGGGTTTTACTAAATTAAAATCCCGGGATTTTTTGTACATAATATATTTTATCTGCGAAAGCTGAGTAAAATTTTATATCTGACTCTCAAACTGAATTCCTTTGGTAATTAATAAGGAAGATTTGAATACATTTCTGGTAGAGTCATCTTTGACCAATTTAATAACTTGATTTTCTTAACAGAGGAAAATCCTTATCTCTCAAGGATTGTGGTAACATTGGGATACACCACGAAATTGTTAAAGAGAATCAGAGAGTCTTTTCTTTGTTGCGAGAAGATGAATTCAGATTGGAAAGTTGTCATTTACTGGCTCAGGTGGAATAGATTCTTAGTAATTATTAAATATGTATATTTCAGTTCCTCTCTAGATATCAGTAGATTCCTGAAACTCTTACCAGAAACATCATGTAGGCTGCTTGCAAAGCTGACTCATTTTAGCTGTTCACTTGTTTACAGATAAATACGAATATTGTTTTGTCACATGTCAGCACAGAGAGGTAAAAAATTAGTCAGATGTATATTCTTAAAGCATATCTATACACACACACACACACACACACACACACACACACACACACATTTGCCTTTTTTTAGTAGATTTATTAAATGTTACTTATCCCCACCCCCTCTTGGCCTATTTTTTGTGACTGGTATGGCAAGGAGGAATGACAAGAGCTAAAAAAGAGATAAGGAAATGATCTTATCAGTCAGCTCAGAGATGGCATTTCCTGAGTGGCATTTTGCAATTGTTGCATGGAATGAAAGTGCAGATATATAATAAATTTATGCTTTTCAGTGGGTTTGTCTTTTAACACTTCATCTCTAGCTGCAACTTACTCTTGCCCACTTCAATCAGTGTAGTTGTGGTAAAGACTACAAGAAATTAATTGAAATGAAACAAACGTTCCCTTTTGTTATATGGCACAGAATTTATGTATGTATTCACTATGTAATTCAAATACAGTTTGATTTTTGAGTGTAGTGAACAAAAATAATCTCAGCTTTTTTTTTTTTTTAATATGGTATGTTCTCTTCCGGTTTTTAAAGTTTTCTTTCAAAATTCCGTGTGAACATCTTACTGTGTTGTACCCAGCAAGTTCCTGCATGTGTGCACTTTCTGTAGGTTGCTAAATCAATGACAAATCTGACTAAAGTTGACAGAATTGTGAAAAGAAACCCAAACCCACAACCAAATATATGCAACAATTTGAATTCCATAGGAAATTTTAATTCAATCATGTTTGCTGCCCTTTTATGCTTTCTGTTTGTGAACACTAAAGAACTTGATTTTTGATGAAGATCATTTCAGGAACATTTAAGACTGAAGATTTTATGAAATAAATGTGTATTATGGTAGTAACAGGGTGAGATTCCTTTGGTCCTTTTGCAATAAAGCTTGTGATGGCATTGTGGAATAATACTTGTCTTTATAAAGATCTGGTTGATGTGAGACTTGATCTAGAAGAGGGCTTTTCATGGTAAAATTCAGTAGTCTTACACCAGCTTCCCATGGAAGACTCCCATACTTAGGAAGTAAAGCTGATAGATTTTCATAGGAATGTTACAAAGTCTATTTGATTTACTTGAAATAACCAGTATTTTTAGAAAAGGGTTTCTTGTGCAATATCAGTTGGCAGAAGTCAAAAGAGGATTGCACAGTCTGAAGAAAGGAGTTGATAGCAGCTCAGCATACAGTTATTTCCTTAATTATTTTGGAACAGTACGTTTCGTTGGCTTTTGACCTGGCATCCTCCTAAATCAACATTAAAGGTCAGACAGATAAATAAGAGAAATTTGATGCACTGGTAATTAAGAAGGCATTCTGATTCAGGACAGTAACTTAGAGGAAATGAATGCAACCAGGCAGATGCAAACAGAGGGGAGAGCCTTTCCAAAGCTACTCCAACAACCTTTGAGCTCTGCTTCTGCAGAGTACAGTACTTTGCCTGCTGTGGAGGGAAGGCTGGAGGCTGGTCTAGTTCTCTCTCCTGTTTTGTTTTCACTGTAGAGTCACTGCAGTAATCTCTGTTCCAAAGATGTTGGGGACATGCTGTAAATGAGGACGATCCCCCACACTATTTTTATGTGTGAATTCTATTTCCATGTATGTGCTCTTATCTCCATGACAAACATTGACCCAATCGGGATAGCACTAGTAGCTGATAGATTAAGACAGGGCAGATAGTGAAGGAAAGGGTTCCTTTCAAGAGATAGGGCTTTGACAACTGTCAAGTCAAAGAATTTAATCTTTAATGTAATGGAGACTTGGAAGTTCTTCCTACCCAGCTGGGAAGGTAAAAGTCTGCTGAATAGTCCAAAGCCAGCAAAGCAATGGGTTGAGGACAGCATCAAGCTGGATGGAGCATAAATAAACATGTTAATGAATTTCAAAGTAAAATAGCTGCTAACTGAAGTGCATATTCTCTTACTTAAGTCAGCAATTTCATTGGAAAATAGCAAATATTATATTTATAAAAAGCCTGAATAATAACCTGGAGAATTACAAAGCAGTAAGACTTACTTCAGTTCCTGGCAACTTAGGATGATTAAAAATACAGAAGCTATAAAAAAATCTCAGAAACACAGAGTTTGATGATACAGTAGAGAGAAAATGACACAATTTTTATAAAGGATTATTGCACCTCACTAGTTCCTTAAATGTATAAATGATACAGCAGATTGATGAAAACCAGTTGATAAAGTATATTTTTGTACATAATCACTGATACTTCTTGAGGTGACAGCTAAGGAAACAAAAGGATGGAGTTTCCCTAGAAAGGTGGTGAGAGGAGATAGAAGTCTGAGATTCAAGTATTCCTTCTGACTCAGTGCTGTCTCTTCTGAAGATAGATTTGATCTTACATTCTCTGTATTCAAAATAACCGTTAAAATTGGTGGATTTCTGAGATCCCAAGGAGTGAATTTTTTGTTCTCTTTGTTCTGATAGGATTTACAGTGCCTGGCAGAATGCCTGCTTCATCTGAATTGATGCCTAAACCCCACCCATTTCCTCTGTTTCACTGCTTAGCGGTGTCACATTCAGCCAGCTTTGGGAATCTCTTTAGCTGCATATTAATTGCATGCAAGTATGCCATTAGGCATCAGGGCATGTCTGAGTTAGGCATAGTAACACTTTAGTATCTTTGAAATTCTGAGCAGAGTAATACTCTGAGAAAATAGCATCCTCTGTGGATAAAAGAGTACAAAGCAGAAGAAAAAGAAATGAGTTCACTTTCCTCAGGGGAAAAAAATAACATTTGGAGTATTTCCGATTGCATTTTATGGGTGGAAGTTGGTCTACTTATTAATCATTTGGAAAATGGAAGACCAATGATTTATTAAATTATAAATATGCACCAAATTAATTTAATTATAGTTGAAGAAATATGGACAAACTTCAGGTGGAACTAGCAAAGCTGGCAGGAAAATTGCCACACTGGCAGGATAAAATCAGTGTTGATTTAAAAGTGGTGATCCCTAAATCATTTTATGCCAAGGGACTGTTGTCACACCTTCAGTTTTGTCATAGATGACTTTTAAAAATGTGAGTCTAATGAAGACAGCATCTCAAATGAGTAATGAGGTACAGGTGAAAGAATCAGAAAAATTCAGAAGGAATTCAAGAATTAAATGAGTACTAGTAAAGACAAGCACTTTTTTCTCATCAGATTTTTAATGGAGGAATTATAGTACTGTTTGATATGGTCCCATGGACAGTCCACAACCTAGTATTCATGGCTTAGCAGAACTCCATGGAAACCACAAGAATTTGCTTTGGGATCTCTTGGCCTAAGAAAGCACTGAATATTGAAAGGTACAATTGTAAGTATTTTTACAGCTTAATGGTTTCAAAGCCCAGTACCTTGGGAAATTTCTTGTAGAAGTGAAGGCTTTTATGTAATAAGTGCAGGTGTTCTGAGATGAGGCCTGCTTTTTTAAGAATCTTTTTAATGACTTCTTACAGATCCCAGCAGCTATCCATGGATATCCAGGAATACACAGATGACGCAACAAAAAGAAAAGCCCACCAGTTCAATCAGGGTTTCTAAAGGATCCTTTAGATGAAAACACTGATGATTAGGATTAGAGCAACTGTACCTAAGCTTGTGATAAAAGTGGCTTTTGCATTTCATGCCATAGTTATTTTTAGCATCACTACTTTATGTTTTTCAGTTTGAACACAAGCCCTTTGTTTTCACTGAAGTTGGAAAGGAAGACATTCTGGAATAATTAGAACACTACTTGTCAGCTTGAGTGTTCCTTTTATTCTTACAGTTAAAAAAATAAAACTAGTGGACTTCAGAGCCTTGGTGGGTGCTTGGGCTGCGAGAAGCAGCAGGGAAGCAATACACTTAATGTGGCAAAAGGTGAGATAGCAAACTTTTAGGTACCCTGGGTACCATGTATTAATCTCCTGATAACTGCTTTCACATTTGAACCTTCTGTCTCTTATGTGAGATCCAGCAATCTTTGCTTTTTTCCTGTTCTGGGAGCAATTTTCTGAATCATTAATTTTCACTGGCCAGGCTTCAATTAGCTTAATCAGGCATTGATTAGATTTCTCAAGTCCCTGGCATTTATTTTCCACCTTGCCTATATGGTTCCTTGACTCCATTACCTGATTGTTCACTTATTGCATATAAGGTTGATTCCTCTCCATTAACATTCCCTGATGAGAGGTCTCCTTAGCCATCCAGCTAGCCACTTTCATTAGTGATGGTGGCAATTCATGGTGAAGGCCAGTTTCTACTGCCCTTGCAAAACAGGGCATCACTATATCAGCAATTTACTCCTAGATGAAGGTGCTGCTTATGAACAGTTTTGACCCAAAGGGAAAATAATTTGTTCCAGATTTATTTGGAATATGTTTCATATTTTGTTTAGAAAGTTGTGAAATTGTATAAAATTGGGGAAATAAATCACTATTTTTTTCAAAGCATACTTAATGCAAATCTAGGGGTTTTTTTTATTTCTGCTTTTTTTAGTTTAGCCTGACACATTAAAATTCATTTCCATAGCCAGTGCTCCTGATTTCTGAGGGAGCTTGACAAAGTTTTATAATCAAGGCTGGTGTGAGTCACATGTAGGCTCCAAGTCCCCATAGGTAGACCCATGCCCTGTTCCTAACAGCAGTTGCTCAGCAGTAACAGCTTGTGTGCAGACTCATGCCTCAGGATACATATTTTGGGGAAGTGTGAGCATGCAGCAAGACAGGTGAAGAATGGGGCTGGAAGTGAGGGATTGGACAGAGCTGCAAAATGGGACTTCAGACTCGGGTGAATTTTTCTAGGTTGAAAAGCACTTTATTTTCTCTAAATTCTACTGAGGTTCTCACATCGTCTGTGGTCAGCTCTGTTCATTAAGTTTTGTTCCTGCAAATGGTGTCTTCTGAAGGCACAGACCTGACCTCTTTTTGAAATTCTCTTTTTAAGTCATGTATCTACATTATACTGAACTAGACAGACCTGAATGTAAATGAACTTGTGCCAAAATCAATAGCAGGAAAGTTTTAATGTCACAGTTTTAAGAACTTCATGTAAAATATACTAATTAAAAACTGTAATAAAAGGTGTTATAACAATAAAACAAAACATGGAATCAGGTCTTTAAGCTTTTCTTTTTTCTCTTATAGGTTTTTTGAGTTGGGAGAGTTGCCAAAATTTTCTTTTCCTTGTAATCAAGTGAAGTTGTTTAATTTCAGTTTTGATGAGTCAACATTTCTGAAAAAAGTTTGCATTTTGCCAGGTAGCTTCTAACCCACTCTAATATTCACACACTTATATAATCAAATATATTATTTGTCTTATCACAGTCCTAGGATATATAGGTGCTTTCTAATTTAAATGATAAAGCATAGAAAGGGATTCTTTCAAGGTTTGACATTTGACATTTTAGAGATTGTTCTCAAAAATATTTTGAACATCAGCTCCAGCTTTTGGTCAAAAATATTAGCAGAAAAAATGGTAAAAAGCAATTAATGATCCCTTTCTTCTTAACAACTTACTTGCAACAGTAATTAGATTCAGTGTGAAACTGTTCTGAAGTTAATTTCCTCTTTTTGTACTCTGTTTTAAAGATTCATTGTGATTTGCTGTATTTTTAGACAAGGAGAGAGATCTCTTATTTTTCTTATTCACTTTGTTGTTTATGCTCGATGACCTTATTATGGCCCCAAAGCTGTAGTCATTTATTTAAGAAATATAACATGTGGGGGGTTTAGTATGTTTTCTGTCTTGAAATTATATTTTAGGGGAATTGAAATCTCACATTTATGAGAAATGTTATTTGATTTCTTAAAACATTTCCCCTCCCTTTTGAATCAGAGGTCCCCTTCAGCAAAGAAATTTTCATGTGTCTAAGGCTATAAAACCTACAGTATTCTGTGATGAAAAAAACCTTTGAAAATATCTGACAGTTCATCTCTGCAATTAGTAATTTTCAATTAACTACATTCAGAATGGCAAGGGGAATTAACATATAAGTATCTCAGAAATCACATCCAGTATCATCACTCCTTCAGTTTTGTTCATTCACTATCTCTGAGGTTTCTGGGCTTATTTGGACCACTTTGGGGGCACCATCAGTTTAGACCTTTATCTTTTCCAACTAGTGAAAGTCACTGCTGATTCACTGCATGATTTGGGCAGTTAATAATGCTCCATGAAAGATTGCTAGGAAGAGGTATTTTGTCAACAGCAGAGGCAATGATGTGGTGCTCAGGTTGCTCCAGAATCGATGGCACACCTCTGAAAATCTTGCCAGCTGTCCAAGCATGTCTCATTTTCAGTTTTGCAGCTGAAGGTTATTGATGGACTATGGGTAAATGGCGTGTTCAACAGAGATTCTTTCAGGCATAGCCTTATGTGCTTCACCCAGCTGAACCACCCTAGCACAAAGCAAATGTGAAAATGGTTGCCCTGAGGTGACGTTTCTTCCTTCTTGGATGGTCTCGAGGACATTGGATGCTGCACTTCAGTGCACTTTCTACAGGGATATTTTAGAATAAGTTTGGAAATCCCTCAACTCCAACATATGCATAAAACAATGTGCTTGGTGAAGGGAGAAGTGATAGTCCTTGGTGGACAGTGCTTGTTAGACTTCTTGCCTAGTTCTGGCTAGTCAGAAAACTGCTGCAGCACATGTCCCCTCATTTGCGTTTTTCCTGCTGATAAGGCAAACAGGTCTATTTGTTTCAGATCTTCACATTGCAACATCTTTTTACCTTCTGAGTGCTGCATGGAAATGTTCCTCAAACAAGCAATACCTTCAGTTCTCAAAACAAAGCTTAGCATGGCTTGATTTATTGAAGTGGGTTCTTAAGGAAGTCCTATGACATCCTGTTGCCAAAAGCACAGAGCTTCTGACTAAAGATGAAGTTAATTGTTTTAATTAGAACTGATCTAGATAAAAGGACCAAAATCATTATAACACTCTCATAAAAGTTAATTTCCATTTTTCACCAAAGGTTTCTTTCCAATGAAATTTTCTTAGAGGCAGAGATTAGATCTATGTAAATGTAGGTGCTTAACTAAGTTGCCAAAGACTAAAGCTTAGGTTTTTTTGGATTCTCTCTGCAGTCAAGGGAGAGAGATGGGCAAATCTAGAAGGATTTAAAGTCTGTTTTATGTGGACTGGGCTGCACATTGAAGCAATTTGTCTTTCTCCGTTGACTATAGACAACAGATACAAGAGTTGAATGATTTGGGAGCTAGTGAAAATAAATTGAGATGAAGTACAGAAATGCAGAGGGAAGAATCTGGACCTAAGCATCTTTACTGCAATGTGAATGGGTTGGCTAGACCTCCAATTGTCCCATATGATCTGCCTCAGGGAATGGACCTGACTTAGCTAGGGAGGTAGGGATGGAACAAGCAAAGTTGTATGTTGCAGAAATGACTCAGGAAATATCTATAACTATTAAGCAAATCTGTTTCTGCTAGAGAGACAGCTGTAGCTGAAAGGCTCCAGCTATCTCAGAGGGTTAGGTGCTGAGAATTGTATTCCTTAATACTTTTTTCTTTCAAGAGAAAATGAACAAAAGCCAAGAGCTGGTCAAAATCCTAATACCTCCTTATCCCTTAAACATTTTAAAGTAGCTTGAACACAAAATTTATTGCTGAAATTCAGTGCTGTATAAAACAAGAGGTTTACAATGTAAGTGTTTCGCATACATTAGTTCTTATTTTGTCTTTAAAAAATGAACACACCAATAATGTATTGTGATAAAAATGCATGTGAGTATTGTAACTATGGGCATTAATGCTCTGAAATAGAAATTAATGCATACCTTATTAACTGCTTCAGCCTATGTTTCGATTAGAAAAAGAAGCTATATATTCTTGCTAGGAATGAAAATAAATGTGGTATATCTTGTGCAATATCTAAATGGAAAAGTTAGTGAAGAGTACAGTTACCACATATACAAAATATACATTTGTTGTAGATGTGCAAAAAGATAATATGTTATATCAGGATAGGTGGTTTTTTTCAGTATGAATTTGGGACAGTCACATTACTAATGATTAAAATACAGTGAGTCATGTCTTGCTAGTATGAACAGTATCCTATACCTTTGCACTTTGTACATTAAATATGATGCATGTGTTGTGCCAAAAGAAAAAATGTTTTCCACGCAGTTGTATTAAAAAAATTGGGAAAAAAAACCCCAACTTTTTGCTTGTAAACTCTGGTACTTTCCACCTGTATATCTCTCTGAAGCCTTTGAGGCAGCCATAAAAAATAACTTTAAAATATTGTGAGTTTGAAATTTGATATTTCAAGAAGTTTTAAGAGCTAAATGCAATCATAAGGATCTCTTGGGAATGAAAGGGTTTCTCTTTTCAGTTACCTTTACTACTTTACAAGGCTGGAAAAATTTCAGGCTCCAAGTTATGATTTTTATTAATCTACAACTTCTCTGGTACAGAAACATATATATATATATATATATATAGATAGATAGATAGATAGATAGATAGTCTGCCATTCTTCTTAGGAGTAATTTGCAGATGTAGAAAATCAAAGATTTTTGGAACTTCTTTTCACCCTAAAACATAAAATAAGTCCCAGAGAGCAGGATTAATGTTCAGAGGTCAAAGGTCCTTGATAAAGGTATTTTTTTAACACAGTTAATTTCTCATGTGGCTTTTACTGAATGTGCTGTTTTGCCATGTCACTCTACAAAGACAGCTGGGTAAATTTATTGGATGGTGAGTGTAGGAATTTCTGCAGATGGAGAAATATTTTTCCTGGCCAATTGATTTAAAAAGAAAATGGTTTGTCAGTGTGCAAATGCATCTGGAGGAAGAAGGGTAAAGGAATGAATTAGAGGTCAGTCAGGTTAATCATAAGGGAATCACACAAATGTGTATGTGTGCTCAGGCTGTGTAGACCTGGCTGTGTATTCATTGTTCTCATGAATACGATGCCGGACTGGAGTTTTCCTGAAGGATATTGGAAAACATTGAAACCAAATCTTTTTGTAGACACCTGAATAGTTTCACCTGGATTTGGCTGGGAATATTTTTAGGTATTAGGAGAGAATTAGGGTGGCAGGGGCACACCAGGATCTTCACTGGAATAATGCATTGGCTGAGGCACCTGGCAGGGACATGGGCAAGAGAATGCAGAGTTACCCCGTGAGCCCACCTGGCTGGAGGAGGTGAACCTCTTGCTTTTGTCTGGGGTAATGCCTTTCCCCAGGCTGCTGGCACTGCACAAGGAGGCTGTGCTCACTGTGAGCTTTATAAATGGGACCACTTTTAACAGATTCATATGGGGTATTTTTCCGTCATTGTTGTTTGGTTGTTTTTATTTTTTCCCTGTTTTGCTTTGTTTTATAATCTGCAAAGATATTATTGACTGAAATTTCAGAGAGAGAAAATTCAATTTATTTTTGCAACCTATCCTTGAATCCCCGTATTTGCTTTTATTCCCACTGCATATTTAAGATACTTCACTTAAGAGAGTACTATTTGATAAGTAAATCTCTACCTGTGTTTCTCTCAGTGTGCTGCTGCTTCCTTTTGATTCCTTCTTTTGTGTTCTCATACTTCTGTATTCTGCCATAGATCCTCTGGACCTGAGGTAGCCTCCTTTTCCAATACTCCTGTTTTCCCTAAACCTCCTGATCCAAACACTCCTTAACAATCTTTCCTTCTTTTTTCTTTGCCTCGGTTGCAATTATTCCCTCACACGGCTCTTCTGCATTGTACAGATGAGTTTCAGTTTTGTAGCTGGGCTTTTTCTTTCAGAGGTGTTCTTTTAAGATATCCATGAAGTTTTAAGGGTTTAAAGGCCAAACTTGAGAGGAAAATCTGGTAAGGGAGTAAGGGACTTTGCTATTCGTTCCTTTACCCCAAGTTTTTCTTCTGAAAGTATTTTTTCCATTTGGAGCTTTGCTCCATGAATAGCAGTCAGAAGTCCCTGGGGTCTGTTTATCCAGTCACCCCCATTCTTACACATTTGGGGTGCAATAAAATGGACCCCAGATACCATCAGCTCCTGCTGTTGGGTAAAAGTCTGACTAATGTTATTTTGATAAAAACCAAAGACCCCTCCCCCTTCCCCCCAAGGGATTCTGCATTTATTTTATGCTTTTAAATTGAACAAAAAGGAGCCATCCATTTAGCATCTCCTCCTTCTAGCTAGTCTTTGGAAGGCTGAGAAAGGTGGGGTGTAATGTTGGAGCACCCCTTTTTTTCACATTAACAATTCCCTGTGCCTCTCTTCCTCCCCAGGCACAGAGAGGCACACAAGCAAACAACAGGCTATCTGCGACCTGGTTACCACTGTGAGCAACTACAGCTTTTTGTTTAACTGCATAATTGCGCTCTCGGTGGGTTGTGAGTTTTCTTTTCCCCATCTCCGTTTGTTTCATTAATAACTAAGACCAGTACATTTAAATGGTTCTTTTCCTTTCGTTTTTTCTTTTTTTTTTTTTTTTTTTTTTGACATGCATACCGGATGTAACAAGATATAAGATATGCAGCTAAAAGCATTAATCATATTAAAACTAATTAAAAACTGAAAAGTTTCTGTGCATTCCAAGCACTGGGGGTGGGAGGGGGCAGGGAGGCCTTTGGTCTGAGCACTGGCGTTTCCTGAGGCAAGCAAATGCCTGACACATGGACTGCGCCGAATTCCAAAATGTAGCAAAACAGTGCCTGCATATTTGGCAGGAATCACCACCAGTTCAGGTCAGTGTCTGTTTCAGCAAGAGACGAAGCCCCGCATGTTAGCAGAGGAAAATAACTCAGAGGAAAAGGGGAGGAACAACATGTGACATTTTGTAAGAGCAGCACTTGCGTTACCCAAGGCGCACCACTCTCTGTAAACACTTCCTCCGGTGCCAGTGCCTTAGGACACATTTTTTCGGATTGGGGTGGGGGGAGGCAGGGGGAGGGGTGAGGGGGAGGTCAGGACTTACAAGCTGCTGGGATATGAATGAGCTAGAGTTCCCCCCCCCCCCCCCTTTTTTTTTTTTAACTTCTTCTTTTTACGTGTTTTAAGGAGACATCAGTGAATCTGTGGTTGAAGAGATGGGCAAGCAGTGCTGCAGGACACCGAACCCCAAACCAGTGGGAATGTGGGGAAGAGAAGGACCAAGGCTGCAGGGAAGGGGGTGCAAACGATGGGGTTCTGCAGTGCAATCTCACAACACCAGGTGCAGGGGAGGCCGGCTGGGAATGGTGCGTGACCCTCTGAAGCCCCAGCACCTCACCTTGCTTCCACCTTGGTGCTCCATAAGCCTATGCCATGGATCTCGGTCACTGGTCCCCGAGGTTGGGATGGGACAACCCCTATCCCCTTAGGGACATACATAGTCTGACCCCCCCAGACTGACTCCCCCAGTATGACTCCCCCAATTAATTTAGAAGCAAACCCATTTTTTAACGCCTTTCCTAGTAAAAGCAAGGGTAGGTCATTGATATTTTAAATACTGCTTTGGTTATTGTCTTCTTACTTCTTTCTTGAATTTCAGCACCTTAAGCTGTCTTTGTTGTTGAGAAACTTGCTGTTTCTTCAGAGATGGGGCTGGATCACTTGTTATTGTAACACTTCTTGGTGATAAAGTTCAGTCTAAAAATTAAGCAGCTGCAATGTTGCAGCACAAATTAGTTTAATGTAAGCAGTCAGGAGCAGCTGTTTGGCTCGGGACTCCGCTCTGGCGGTGGGGGAAGGGCGCTGTGATGCTGACAGTGTTTTTTTCTCTACATAAACATTTTCGGCTGTTGCAGCTTTTGTGCCGATCATGTGACAGTGTCCCTAGGCAGATAATTTATTTCTGTAGCTTTCATGAGCAATCATTAACCTTCAGACACTGAGCTTGCTTTCTGCTTTGTGGCATTTGTTGTTTTTTTGTTTTTTTTTTTGTTTTTTTTTTGGTATCCTAACTAGTTTAATTCACAGAGTGTCAGGAGAAAATTACAACCAATTTATAATAGACTGTAATGCATAATACTTATGTTTCTATTAAAACAGACCTTGCTTACAAGACCATTCTTACGGCTTAGCTTGTGTTCATGGATCAGAATAATTATTTTCAGTGATGTAAGTGCAGCTGTCATCATGATACTCCCATAGTGTCTTATTCTGAATGCAAAGCCCTTCAGAGTCCTGATTTGGGACCACCCTTTTGAATTCCCCCTTTGCTGGAGACACTGCAAAGTTTATTGAGATGCAACAGGCTTGGGAGCAAGGGCATAGCATTTATTCTGGTGATTGCTATTCTCCCACCATGACCGGCTGCTGAACAGGTATTGACCGCCATAGAAAGTGTGTCTAGGGAGAGGCGAGGCTTTACTGATAACAATTACAGCTCGGGTCTGTGCTAACTTAGTCTGGGGTTTCAGAGCAGGCTCAGACGACAGGATTGGATCACAAAGCAGTTGTGACTGTCAGAAAAAGACTTCATTCTCATTCCTGTCCATTTTGTTACAGTAAGGGAAACAATAAATTAGGTGACTTTGTCAAGGTCGCTGAAGAAATACATGTCAGGATAGGAATTTCCCTTTCCATGATCCTTTTCCCTAAGTCCTATGCTTTTGTCTAGGGAAGATGACAAAAGGGTGAAAAATACACAGTCTTGAGCAAAAGAACTAAAAAGTAAGCAATGAAAAAAGCAGGAGGTGAGTGGGGGCAGGGAAATCATAAAATGATCTAAAAGCCAGGGTGACTGCTGACTTACTGTGAATATCATTTTCCTTCAGATCTGAATGTGATTTTTGCTTTTGTTCACTGTCTCTCTGCCTTATCTTAATCCTTTTTTTCTAACTGGTCATTCACTAGCACTGGCAAGTTCATCTTTTTTTGTACCAGAGAGCAAGATATTATGTTTGTATACCCCTCTGCATAGGGTGTAATCTAGACACGTGTATTCCTTAGTTTATTTTGTTGTAGCTTGTGCCATAGAGGAATCAGATAGAAGTGCCCCCAACATAATGTTGGAGATACAATGGACAAGACAGACACAGGGTGGAAGGGGACAGAGATGAGGAAATAAAAAGATATTTCCAATGCCCCAAGGATAAAAAGGGACTTTATCATAATCTGTCAATGAAAGAGCAGTACCATCCAGATAGTTCAAGAATTGCTTTATTTCCTTAGGATTCAAATGAAACTTTGTCCATCCTATGATTGCCCATTAACTTACGAAAAAGGCATGTAACTGGAAGAAGTCCAAAATATACGCTTAGTCTGAGATGTGACAGTAGTACTTGCTGTATCATCTTGTAAAACATACAAATGGGCGGATGGATTTTTGCTGTCAATGTCAGGAAAAATATTGCTTCCTCATTAGTTTAAAATAATGTCTGAAATCGGTGTTTTACTGATGCTAGGTTTCTGTGTGGAAAGATGAATGAATGAGTAGCTCAGTGTTTGAAATGTCCATCTTTCAAAATGTTAAATGAAAATGAAGGCACAACATATGGTAAATGTGGACTGAAATCAGGGATGAAAAAGCAGAAACCTGGGATGCCCACTGAAGGGCAAATGGGACTATGGAGGCACTTGGTGTTGTGTTACATATAGAAGTGAGTAACATTTCTGGATGTATTAGAGTGATTTAGGAGTTATCATCCCATTGACTTCTGACTAGAGTCAGGATGTAACTGCCTGAGTCAATTCTGAAAATGGGAATTAGATTTCTAAGTCATTTTAAGGTGCTTTTGAAATTTTTAGCTTTAATCCCATGTTGATTAATTTGTAACAAGGTGATTCATTCGTGTCTTTCTTGTCTTCAGAAGCCTGAATGACACATTTGAGATGCACTCTAAAAGCACAGGTAATAGTCAGAGTGCTACCTCAGCGACTTTTAAAAGACAATTGATTAATTTGAATTCATGCTTTTATTCACACTTTTAGAGGATTCTGAAATTAGTAATAGCACTTTGGAGCTGCTTGGTTTGAACTGTCACTTCCATGGCCTTGCCTTCATAAAGGTTTTCCTATATTTTTCTTTCTTTTTTTCTTTTTGCTGAAAATTGTCCCTATCCCTTCCCATTGTTAACGGCAGTGCAGCCCCTCTGGTTACAGCAAAAGCAGGAATTCTAAGACAGTAGCTGCTTTACTGCAGGGAATGGCTGAGTAGCTTTAGACAAAACAGTGTCCAGGAACCTGCTGTGAACTTGTCTCTACTAGTTTGTGCTGGGAACTACAGGTACTTTTGCTGGAGCTGCCCTATAGTGAGCAATGATGGGAGGAAGGGCTGGTTAGATAGTTAGTAAGACAAGACCTTCTTACAATAAATTCAAGCCACCTAACCTGCTAGTTTGTCCAAAACTAAAAAGAGATTGTGGCTGATCTCTTTGGTATTTCACCAGATTTTGTTAGAATCTTGCTAAGAACACACTGTAGTGTTTTATGAATGTAATTATTTTTGTTATTACTGTCTTAATCTACTGTTGAAAAGCTGAGACTATAGTCGTACTGGTATAGATTTGGTGAAGGCATTATATAAATCTGTATATACTGCTGCCTTACATCAGCAACATTATTGCAAAGGTCAGTTTGCATTGCTCCTGTGAGCCTCTGTGTTTTAGGGTGTAACTGATGACACAAAATCCCTTCTGGAGCGAAAGGAAGATTGCCAAGCCTATCTGTGGGACTTCTCGAAAACATTAGTGCTTACCAGAAGCAAATATAAATATTTGACTTGACTGTACTTTCAGAATCGAAGGATCTGATGATCACAACTTCACTTTCATCCTCTGGTACAACCATGACTAAACGGACATCTCAAATTAATTTAGAAGTCAGTGTCTGGTATTTACTGTTTGGAGTAAGGAAACCTGGGTTTGCTCACATGTCTTCAAGTGGAGTGGAAGGACTGAATGCAGTACAAGTTTGATTTATGGACTAATATCACCACTTTTGATGGTGGAAATTATTTCGTGGACTGATTTGTTTCATGCAGTTTCAAAGTAATCTCCTTGAGAACTAGGAAGTCACCTAAGTTTTCTGTGCTGCAGGCTGGAGAAAATCAAGGTACCAGGGAGTTCTCCCACATTTTTCCAGTGTCAGCAGTCTCAACCACTACACATCTTTTGATGTAAGGATTCCCGAAAGGTCCAAAGGAATACTGGGGATATCTGAATACCAGGGAAAACATGCCTCTAAGAACATACTCTAAAGCTCCCTACTCTCAGTTACACAAGAAAGAGAAAGGTAAAACTTCATCGCGGTCTGAGATGCAGCAGCTGGGCTTTTTTTTTTTTTTTCCTTGAGTCCCTTGTCTGGAAAAAGTGCTGCACATCATTTGGTCCTTGGGGAATGGAATGTTTTACATTGAGAGCAGCCCTTGCAGGCACTTCTGCCTCCCATTGTCGTTTAGGACATCAAGCACTAAGTTAATGAGTGACAGAGCTTTCTTCCTCTGTAGCCCAGAACTGTAGAGAGTGTACCTAGAATATCTAAAGATACTGTGAATGTCACCACCATCAGCTCCCTGAATTTGCTTTTTAAAAAATAAACTGACAAAACATGAATGTGTATATAATACTTAAACATATTCTAAAACAGATCCCAGACTGTAGACCATGCTATCTGGAGAGAAAGCAGATTGATTTGTGCAGTAATAGGCAGAGGTAGAAAATGGTGACAAACACAGGGTGAGAATGTGTATGGAGGATAGTAAACCTGCTCTTTGAGGGCTTGAACTCATAAATTTCTTTCCCTTGCATTTTTCACTGCTTAAAGAGGGAAAAAACAACAAATACCCTCAAAAGGCAAAACCACAAGACAAAACCCTAACCCAAAACCCTGCAGAGGAAACTAAACCACAAGAATATTTTTCACACCAGCTAATTTCAAGGGTCTACCATATACACAGCAAGCCTAGGAAATTTCTTTTTCACAGGTGCACCGTATCATTCTCCAGAATGCATTGAGCTTTTTCTCTCTTGATATAAACACATATGCTTTAATGTAGTTTTAACAATTTCTTTATTTTCACTTTGATTTTTTACCACCTGTAATCCACACATTCTTTTCACTGCCATGCAGCTGACTAGACCCAGGAGCTTCACAGTGGAGTAATCTGTCATCCCAGCTTGTGTGTAATGTAGGGAAAGTTGAGCAGAATGAATTTATTTTCACAAGAACAAGGGGCGGTCCTTATTTTCACAAGGACTTGAAGTTTACAAATCATCAGGGTTTCATTTTATATGAACTGCAAAACATAAAGGAAGGGAGGAGTTAGCCAGAAACTGAAAGCAAAGATCTAGAAGCGTATTTTGACAGTTATCCCCCACTGAAAGTTAACAACACTGAAAAAACAATGGCTTACTAACCAGAAGCATTGCAGAAGGCTCTGGGGAGACCTCACTGTGGCCTTCCAGTACCTAAAGGGGGCTTGTAAGATAGAGAATGACTTTTTACACAGGCAGATAGTGATTGGACAAGGGGAACAGTTTTAAACTCAAAGAGGAGAGATTTAGATTAGATGTTAAAAAGAAGTTCTTCAGTCAGGGCATAGTGAGGCACTGGCCCAGTTTGCCCAGAGAAGTTATGGTGCCCCATCCCTGCAAGTGTTCAAGGCCAGGTTGGATGGGGCTGTGAACAACCGGATCTAGTGGAAAATGTTCCTGCCCATGGCAGGGGACTGGAACTAGATGGTCCTTAAGGTTCATTCCTACCCAAACTATGGGTACCTGGTCTTAGGAGTCTGGCTACAATCATGAATATTTTGTCCCATTTTTTATTTTTCCCTCTTGAGAATAGTTGTCATCTTGAAAGAGTGTGTCATGGTGACACTGATATCCTTTTATGGAGAATGAGTTTCAAAGAAAAGGATAAATCTCTTAGAGAAACAGCAGGAAACAGCTTTATAATTTCATTAGCTCAATTTAAACTTAATATTAAGCTTCTGAAATGTCTTTATTCATTTGTTTGCTGGCAGTCTGTTTGTACATTCTCCCTGCTTAACACTAGTTTGAAAACTTGTATTTTTATTCATGTGTTTTCCTCACTGTTTCCTGAGGTAAAAGAAAAACAATTTTCAATAAAACTTCCATTTTCTTTACGAGCTATTGAATGTTAAAGGTGTTAGATACCTGAGAATGAGTAAAAATAAAGAGAGGCAACATGCATAATATTAGTTAACAATGTTATTTAAGTGCCTACACAGTTTTCTCTTGCTACACTGTCTACTTCACATCATCATTGATAATATTTAATTGATTCTTCTACAAATGCCTTCTCCCAGAGACAGTGAAATACCCAAAATAAAGCTAAATGGAGACAAATTCCCCAAATCTCCCAATTAGGGAAAATTTCAGAGGGAGGTATAAATAGAGCATAATTGAGACTTAAGTGGTACATATGCTGTTGTGACCTTTTGCAGAGAACACATTCACCCTTAGCTAACTATCTGAGCAAAGATATGCCTGGTACTGGTCCTGTAGTAAATAAAAGACATTCCTTCCCTTTAAATGTGAACTACCATGTGATTTGCAGCTCCAGCATGTCAGTTCCCCTTCTTGGAGGGGAAGAATCTGGTGTCTGTAAGCTGCTTTTTAAGTGCTTAAGTGGATTTGAGAAGCAGGCAGCCATATACTTGGGGAAAAAAAAAAGATTCCCTGAAGAAAAAATTGATTTTCAGATTTCCCATTCAGAATTTAAAGGTAATTCTCTTTGTGTGCTCAATATGTAGTAAAAATAGGACCTATTATAGCCAATCTCTACTCTGAGTTTACATCCAGTTTCTTCACTTGAGCTCAGATTTAGCCCAGTATCTGCCTTGGGAAAGAAATATTTATGTGAAAAGAAATGATGGAATTTGATGTAATACAGAAATAGTCCAACCAAGTAAAGTATAACTAGAAATAAAGGGATGAAAATGAACAAAGAAAAATCCATGCTGATAATGAGGAAAAATTTCATAGCAGTGAGGTCTGTTAGTCTGCTGAATGGTCTCCCAAGGGAATGAGTTGAACCCTCGTTGCTTTAGTTATTTTTAAAATGAACAAAACAGTCAAAATCCTTGCAAGGAGACATTTTTAATTAACAAGAAGACAGTAAAAATGACCTAATGGGTCTTTTTTTCCATCTCCACTGTTCATGACTATTATTATAGGCAAAACCAGGTTTGGCAATAAAATTATGGATTTCCAATTTTCACTGCAATTTTGCAGCACTCTTACTCCATAATAATTGCAGTACTTGCCCACTTTTCCTTTCCCTCTGTAAACTTTTGTGTCTTACTTTTCCTTCAAAGATGGCTATTTTGTATCCCTCTGACTAAAAGCAGCTGTCAGGTAGCCTAATAACATCGCTTGTAAGTATAAGATAAATATTTGGGTCTTTTGCATCCTAATTTTCATCAAGAACTCTTCAGTCAGACCTCAAGTCCAGGGTAGCAGTACTGGGCAAAAGGTCACTCCTTGTATCTATGGGTCATCCTGTGAAATAAGGGGCTGCAGGTACAGCCAAGTGTTGGGCTTTTGTTGATTTCCACAAACATAAATTATGAAGGCATGACATGCAGCACATCTTTGTGGTCCGTAATTAGGGCTCCTTATAAGATTTCAACACTTTTCTTCTTTTCATTGAAACCAGTCTTTGACCTGGAGTGTTTTCACATTTCTTAAGAGGCCCAGGCAAAGGTGATTCCTGCTCCTCTGTCCGGATGTCTCCAGCACCCATCACTGCCCTGCATCCTTTCCCTTGTTCTCACAAGTGAACTGGCTCAAACAAATGGTAACTCAGCAAAAATAACAGGTAAGAAATGGTGCAAGGAGAGCGGCAATTGCACATTATTCTTTATGGGCTTGCTTCTCAACAGCTGTTTTTTTTGGTTTTTTTTTCAGATGATAGTGACATGAATTTTGATGGTTAATACTGATGTCAAAACTGAAGTAATGCTGCAATGAGTCAGGCCCTGCTTCTTAGAAATGCCGTGCAAATATTTGTCAGTTACTCTTCCCAGCAGCCAGCAAGCTATGCAGTCGTGTTCCTGCTTTTTCAGAAGACAGATTGATGAAGGTGAAATCCAAGAAGATCTGAGTGTTATGTTGCAGTCATACAGCAAGGATGGGCAAAGGGCATCGAAACTCATATTTCATAATCAGCCCCATATAAACCTGTGAGTAGTATGACCAAGATGACTAGAGTATAAAATAGAGAGAGACATGGTGCTAATGAGTATTTATTAGTGATTTACTGAGATGAACGCTCATCCCAAGAGTTAATCCAGGAATATCCAAACCACTGTAATTATCCCCGCACAAAGGCTCTCTATTATTTGCCTGTTAAGTAACAAAGCCTTTTCATTACCTGGCACTGGCATAACTTTAGCTGCAGTGGTAGGTAGGCAGTGAACTAGCTTCCCCTGTTTGTGGGGGATGGGATGTCATGGGATGAAGCCCTCCCCCATCCCTACAAGCTCTAGCAGAATACAAACGGGATGGCCAAACTTTTCTTTGAATAAAAATGACTATCACTCTTAATATGCCTAATTCTGTGTGCCACAAACAGTTGAAATCTTATCAATTGTACAAAAAGAACAAAAGAGCAAATTCCTGTCATGCACAAAAATGAAAACGTAGAAGCACTGGCCACAGAAAGGTAACTGTATTGAAATTGGGAAAGGATCCAAAATCTGTAGTAGCTCTCTAATCTGCAACACAAGAGCAAGGATTTTCATTGTGTTTTGCATTCCACATGCGCTCTTGCTTTGGAGGTCTTATGCAATTGTTGGTGCAGTAAAACCATTGTATTCATAATGATTTCAAAGATGTGGATGCTTCCAGGGTTTGACCTATTTTACCACTCATACATTATTACACCGGGTAAAGCTACTCTCATAAGGCACAGTCATTAGTACTTAAAATGTATCCATCTACTGCATCCCTTTTCTCTGCAAGGCTGCTGATTTTTTACAATTCTAAATCAATTATTCCTTATGAAATAATTTATGCTTACATGCACCACTGGAAACTGCCCATGCACATTTTAAGGCAGAGCTCAGTGTATATAGATAAATTATGGCAGAGATCACTGTATAAAGATAACTATTGTTAGCCCATAGCAAATATTTCTATTAAGCCTAAATAGTCCTTTTCAATTAGTGATACTTTTTACTTTGCAGCTATAAAAACATACCTGTGGTCATTACTTCCAGACCAACAATACAACTCAGGTTTTTGGAGGCTCAGGTTCAGCAAAACTCTTAATCCCATGCTCTGCTTTCAGTGGGATGAAGTCTTCCCTACAGATCTCAAACTTTGCTCTGCACACTAAGGTGCAAACAACTTTTTGAAAATCAGTTTCACACTTCAGGATTTTTCCATGAGCCAGACTGCAAATTTTCTGTGCTGTAGTCATCATTGGAAGGACAAAACTTCCTGCTTCTTTTTGAAAAAAGAATCAATAAATGATCACCAAATAGTGTAGTCCAGGGCTTATTTTCTTTAGATTCCCTGATCCATTCTGTCAGGTACTGCCAGCAAGTTTGAGCTATGAAGACAGCACTGATTTCTCCAGGCTCTGCCATGGATAGATGTAAGAACAGGCCCAGGACAAATGTGTTCTCCCACTGCTGAAGTGTTACCACAGGTAAGGCATACAGCATACATGGGAGATGATCTCCAGAGGTCCCTTCCAACCCTAACAATTCTGTGATTCTGTGAGATGATGAGTAGGCTCAGACCAAAGTTTGCTTTCAGCGGTGAGGGAAGCTAGTGAATACCACCCTTCCCCCCTCTTTCCTCCACAGGGATCTTGTTTTCTGCATCTTCCCCTTTCTCCACAAAAACTGGATTAATCTCTCTGAAGCAGCTGCACAACAAAAGCTTAGATGTCTGCCCAGAAAATCTTTCCTCTGTACCAGCTGCACTAGTGGCAGAGATCTTCCCTTTACCTGCTGGGCAGAGAGAGGCTCTTCAACATTGTGTCGCTTCTTTTGACTTGTGTGATTTTTTGAAATCATAGTAAGGGAGATGCCACTGCACTGCTGAAGATGACCCATCTGCTGGTCACTTCAGCACTAAGGCAGAGACCAGAGCTGCTCCTGGGGGTGAATTCAGGGCAGGACCAAGGGTTTTCCCACTTCCCTGTTGTAGTCTTACACCTGGGCTCTGGGCTGAGGTGGATGATGTTTCTCTGCCTTACTGCGGGCTCTTGAGTGCTTTGGGGCTGAAGTGTGGTCTCTAACGAGAAGTTAAATGAAACCTTTGCTTTTTCTGTGACCTCCAAAAATAGGAGCAAAGTGAAAACAGAGGCAAAAGTCAATCAGCCAGTGATTACATTAAAGAAAATGGCTCTCTGCGGAAAGCATGAAAGAGAAAACAGACGGGGTGCTGGGATTGAAGTAAGGAAAACAAGACTTGTGGGGTTTTGAGGTCTTTTACTTTACTTTTAATCCTTTCATAATGTATTTTAAATTCATAAATAATGGAATAAAAAAGACACCAACAAAATTCAGCTAAATGATCTTGAGCCCTCAAGCCTCAATCAAAAAATAAACACTATAATGCTTTTAAAAGGAATTAGTAATGCACAATTATAGTATTCCATGTTTAAAAATAAAGCTGTTGAATAAATGAACAATACCATAGCTGAAAAGTATTTCAGCTGAAGAGAGAAATCCCTGCAGAGAGTGATCTGTGAGATTCTGCAGGAAATCTGCATTACAATACACCATTTCCATTTCCAGGGAGGGACTCACAGAAGGACACATGGAGGAGAAAAAAGAAATGAAAAAGCCCCAGTCCTTTATGCCTAGGTTGTAGGGGGCCTTGGCCCATCATTTTCATGCTAAACAGTTACTTCTTCTACAGGTACCCAACTTAAATGGGAATATTTTTGAAAGAAAAGAGAATGTGAAAAAGGCTAACAGAATTGGTTCTTAGGTTAAAGAAAACTCTCTCCATAGCTCACTTAGATAGCAGACATGAGTTTACTTCTCTGTCTTCCTGAAAATGAAGTAAGGAGTGTGTCTGAAGCACTGGGCTACTCTGCTGCTCTTCTGCCCCTCCATTCTGACCACTCCACCTCTTGTTACTAATTAAATATCTTTGCAGTGGAGGAAAGGTTTCAAGCTAGATCATTAGCCCACTAGTCAACCAGCTTATGAGGGATGCGGGATGCCAGGGTCCTAAGGCTTCTCCAGGGACAATTACAATCTGGTGTTGCTGTTCTCCAGTACAGGGAACTACAAATAGTGTCCTTTAGGCTTGAGTCTTCTGGCTGTAATTTAGCAGCTGGGGAAATGGCCATCCAGGGACTTGGATACACAAAGTATTATGTCCTGGCTGACTGCCCCATCTGAAGGCTAGGGTGCAATGGGCCAGCCTCACTTATGTGTGGAAAAATTTACACAACGCTGGTTTCCTTTTGCTGTAGAGTGGGAAAATTTGTGAAATCTTTGTCAAATTTGTGGGATAGGAAAAACGGAAAGGCAGCAAGTGGAAGAAAAAAGGAATAAAATTCCTGGCTTCTAGCCCCCAGGTTACTAAGCCAGGCATAGCAGAGTGTGACAGGGTCACTGGCTTTAGCATGTTCACATGGTTACTTTGGTGAAGAGCAGCGGTAAAAACACAGTGCTGTCTGCACCATGTGTAGCAGGCAGATAAAGTGTTTTGGCATTGGAAAGAATGGGCCCATCAGCTGCATAAATCTGATTGTTGCAGTCTATACTATAACTAACACAATGGGCTGCTACCCTCTTTGTGGAAGATGACAATCTTGAAACAAGTCAATGCCATGCTTCTATCTACTTCGCATTTCATTACACACAGAATATCTTCTGCTTGGGCATGTATTGAAAGAGAAACCACAAAGCAATCAGCATCTGGTTATTTCTGCTAATCAGAAGTTTGTGGTGATTCCAAAAAAGACCCAAAATTTGCCCCTGACCTCTACTCCTGGAAAGCATTGACCGTCATCTTTTGCTTATAATTTATTGTGTCTCTGCATTACACCAAAATATTATCTAATTAGGGATAGAATAATTTGAAATTTCTGCATTTGTACAAACATGAATACCTGCCTTCATATGTGGATTTAACCACATTTTATGTATGTGCATTATACCTATGGATTTGTGTATATATGTTTGTGTGTGTTTGAAGGAGTATGTGTACGTTTCAAATAGGTGTGTATATGAGGAGGCAGTTTTAAAAGCATACCTTACATGGTATAAAATATACTGCTACATAAATCACAGGAAGAATTCCATCTCTAAATTAAAGTACACTCCAGAAAGAGAAATTATTGCCTCTAAAATGTTTCTGTTAAATTCATGAGACACCATACAATTTTATTCATGTTATCATCTACGGTTGCCTGAAAGTGTAAAAAAAAAACCTTAGCCACTCGCAGAGAAATGTGCAAAATACTGCCAAAGGAGTGGCAAAGGTCATTTCTATTGCCTGCCTTTTTATGCGTTCCATTTTTGTCTTTTTTTTTTTTCTCATTGCAGTTTGTTTGTGTACATTGCAAAACTTTAATGGAAGAAAATAAGAGGGGGCAAAATAAATATAAAGAAACAGTCTGCTGTTCAACAGTGCTGAGCTGGTATTTCCATGAATGATGTTAGACTCGTGTTTAGAATAGAAATTTGGAAGGTCTGCAAACAGAAGGTTGCAGAAATGCTTTTCTCCTTTTCTCTCTCTTTTACACTTGATACATTTTAAAATCAACACGTATTTCTGTGTAGTTTGATAAATGTGTTATCATTAAGCACAGCAGTACTGATTCTGTGAGACACAGAAAGGAGAGGCTGTGGAACAGCTGGACCATACATTTTCTTTGTTGCTGTAGATAGCCCATTGCTCTGTGCATGGGATTTTGTTTATGCAGGTTCAAATTCCAAACTCGCTTGCTTAACCCTTACAGTAATAGCAACTGATTAAAGTCTAACACAGCAATAACAACATTTCCATATGCAGGTGCCTGACGTCAGGCGTGAGAGTTCCATTTGAGATCCCCTGGAAAACCATCTTCCAGAGATGGCAGCAAGCATCTGCAGTTTTTTTGAATTCAGTTGTATCAGCATGTCCTTCATTTCTCTGAGAAGGAGAAGCCCTTAACTCTGGTTAATCAATTGAAATATTATCTTGATCTTCTCAATAAAGTGTCTTAAATTTAGACGAGCTCTTCTTGTTCAGAATTTGGCTTAGCAAAATGTAGAATTAAATGCGGAGGTAAAAGGCAAGACTGAATATAATCAAATACTTAAGTGCTTTGCTGTATGAGGGCACATCTTAAGTATTTTGTTGAGTCAGTCCCTAATTGTCTGTTATGCCTGCCTTAAAATGGGATTTAACAACTGTTCTGGCAATGTTTAAAGGTGGTGTATTTTAATTTCTGTAGCTTCTTCTTTACCTTTTTTGCTATAAGTTTGCTTTCTCCCTTCTTACTGGAACACTCCTTCTAGCAGTAAAGAAAACTCCATGTGAAGGATGAACATAGTCCTTGAATGAACACTTTATTCCTTGAGATAAGGAAAAACATTGTCAGTAAAATGTGCTGGATAAGCTGATCTCTGTAAAAAATCTGAAGTGTTCCTGTTTCCATCTAAAACACTGCTCAGGAGGTGATGGTGCAGGTTTTTACCCCTCACAAGAGTCTGCATAGTTTCAAACCTACAAAAGTGAAAAATGGTGTAGAAAAGGTGACATCACAGTTAAAGGCTGCACCTCCTGTGCAGATGCAGAAATGACACCAAGCAGAGTTTGTGCAAAATCCATGCAAGCCTTTCCTTTCAAGAGGTCACTGCAGAAGTGGGGTGAAATGGTAGATGAAACAAGGGTGTTGCTTGAGCACCAGGCAGTCCCAACTGTACTGCCAGGACCGCAGCCAAGAGAGGTAACAAGGTGCTGTATGCAAATATTTCCGTCAAGAAGGCAGAATTCCTGATAGCTCCATATCTTGAATACTCTTAGGAGAGTTCCAGCATAATTTTTCAGATCAGAAGCTTTAGACTTCTGGAGTTTTTAGATGTTTAGACTAACTGGAATCTTGGACCTCTAGGCCTCTTTTATGGGCAAGAACAAAAATAGTGTCACTCCAATCCACTAATACAAATTGCTTGCTTAGTAGCAGCAGTGTATTTCAAGGCATTTTTGTATTTATTTCACCTACAGAGAAGCTTAGATCTGGTCAGGGAACCTATTGCCAGCCCTTTGAAACTGTTTATGGCTGAAATTGTTCTTCCTGTTGGAACAAACCCGACAAGTTTTTAGATTTTTTTCATGGAGAGAAAGCACATCACTGAACCGCAAGAGCCTGCTGATAGTGAGTTAAATCAGGTCCCCTACAGAACTCACTATGGATTATTTGGGCTGGAATTTGTTTATTTGAGTTCTGGACAAACCATGTATGAACTTGTGGAACTGATGTATTCTGTCTTCAGTGTTTTTATGATTAAAAAGACGGGGAGAAAATTATACCTGAAACTCACTGTTTACAAGTAATGTCCCATAATTAGTTGAATCCTGTAGTGGAGACTACCATATAACCACTAAACTGCTTTGTCTACCCAGATTTCTGGCTTTACTGCCCACCTGCCTAGCCAGTAAATATGACTGGCACATTTCAGCACTGATACAGAATTAAGGTATCAGGAACTCCACATCTGCTTTTACCTGGTCCTGTACTGAGTGCAGCTCTGATTTCTGACATGAACAAAGCACCAGATACCTTTAATTAGCATTGACTTTTGACTCAGACACTCCTACCTTCTCCCTGACCTACAAACACTAGCCTAGGCCAGCCAACTCCCCTTCCTACCAATATACCTATAAACATATGTCTAAAAAAAATAATAATTTCTCTGTTTGCCCCCCAGCAAAATAGTTTTGTCAGTCTGCATTTCTCAGGCCTTTATGAAAGTGACTTTTTTTTAACTGTGACTTGTGCAAGCAACTACATGCATAATTTCTGTTTGATAAACAGTAAAAACAATGCTAAAATTAAAACATTCTTTTTGTCAGCATATGTAGCTGGAATGCTGAAGGCTGTTTCTTCTACTAGGGAGAGATCTTGCACACATTTATTTATCTGGTTAAACTTTGTGGCTCATTTTTAAAGCCAGCAACTTCTCAACCCCAAGCAGCAGAGCACAAGTGAAGGCAGATGGTCGAATGAAGCAGAAAGACTGACTATAAAAAGCTCAGCCTTCCAATAATGTTGCTGCCTCCCAGCTTTTTCATACAAATCTCTCCATTTTGCCTTCCAGAGCCTCACAATTAAAATTCTATTCTGCCTGTCTAATCAAGACAGCAAATCTATTGAATTGCATAATGCTGGGGATAATCAAGGAAGGATGTGACATGAATCCATTTTTCTTTACAGGTAGAAAATGAAATATTTTCTCTCTTCCCCTGAAAACAGATGGGTGGCTGAGGAATTTTTATTTGGCCTATCTTCTCCCTCTTGTTCCTTTCTACCTTTGGCACCAGCCATTCACTGCTGAGTAAATCTGCTTATTAGGGGCCACTGGCATGGGGGCAAACAGATTTCAGTGGTTACAGTGCCTTATTGGTGTGGGACAGGCATTGCATGTGGCCATAGATGCATGTGGATTTAAGTGGCGGTGTTAATCACCTCACTGCCCACCTTTTTACTTTAAGGTTATTTTTCCAGTAGCCTGGAGAACTGAATAAAATGTCTATTTGCTCCCTAGTTGCTGTAGCTAAGCTCTTTTTATTAATGTGCTCTGAAATCCCTTCTGCACCTCCTCTAATTCATGTTTACATCCTTTAGGGCTTGTCTGGGCTCTTGAGAAGAAAACAAGGGGTTGCAGGATTTCATCCTGCAGTCTGTGGGTTCTCACACTTAGTTAAGTGACCAAATGTAACTCTGGAGCGAGGGCACTTCGCTCCCTCTCAGCTGTTTGAAGAGGAGCTGTGGGAGCTTGTGCAATGACTGAAATTGGCACGTAGCTTCCTGTCCACCAGTAAATCCCTGAGCACAGAGGTGAACAGGCAGACTACTTTTTGTGTAAAGTCAGAGAAGGAGTCAACCCAACTGAGCTGAATTGGTTTGTAACCCAATCATGCTTAATTTGGTTACAGGAAAAACAAGGCCCATGGAGTTTCAACCTTGTTCCTGTGCAACATCAGGAATCTGATTTGTGCCGATCTCATAATCGGGTGCAGACAACAAGGAAAACAAGTCCTTGCAGTGGTTTCTTTACTGAGCCTAACAAACCACATCTGATAAGCTATGTAATTTGCTACAGCAATTTGTGCCAAAAATAAAAGGCACAGTCCTACAGTGCAGCACGTTTCTGAGAAAAACAGAACCCCACCTCTTGCCTTTGCAGCATCTTTCTCTTTCTTTTGCTCTCTCAGTGAGCCTGAGCAGATGCCTTCCATCCTGAATGACTGCCTCTGTGCTGCTGTGCCTGCCTGCTCCCCAAACTGATTTTGGCTCCCGTCTTCTCTGCAGGATGATCCAAGGTGATGGCACTAGCAGGGTTAGGAAATGATGACAATACCTTGATGACTTGAACAGAGAAGGTTGTTTCTTGGCTGAGTGGCCCTGACTAGAGGGGAGGAAGCTGAAGATCTAAATCATCAAGTAATAAGCTATATGACTTTTTCCTAAAAGAACCCAAGCTTTTTTTTTGTTGTTGTTGATTTGACAGTTATTCTAATATTGCAAGAAATGTGTCTCTTTTAAGTTCAGTAAACAGAAAAGGAACTGGGAACTGGCTCTTCATGTTTATTTTATACATCAGGCTGCTAATGGAGAAAAAAAATCCTTTGCTTTTTGGGGGGTGGTGTGTGTTTTTTTAATTTGTCCTGTTGCTTACAGAGAGAGAGGGAAAGAAAAAAAGCAAACAATACAAAGTTCTGAAGAATGCAAGCTGTCAGCTATGCTGTGAAATAACTTGGAGGTTAAATGTGAATCCCTGCAGTATATTTTCTAATTTGAATTTTGCCAAGGTTACCTTAAAGACCTTAATGCTTTTTGCAGTGTTTACAGCAAAAACTGCAGATGTGCTTCTTGGTTATTAAAGGGAAAGTATATGAGAGGGAGGTGGACTAAGAGGAAAGGAGAATGAAAGGTCAATGATTTTAATTCTACCTTGCTGAATTCCAAAGTTTGAAGGGATATATTTGCTTGAAAGGTCACGCTATGGAAGGTAAGCACCCTGAAAGCAGCATGTTCGGGGTTGTACAGTGGAAATAAACAAGGTAACTTGCCGGGATGTTTGTGTGTCAAAGGTGACAGAAAACCTGCCTTTCTTCTCAAAGCCTCTCAGCCCTCTGCAAACTCACTGGGATCAGGACTGGAGTTTAAAGGCAACACACTGATGTTTGCTTTAACTCCTTAGACAAAAGCCCTATCCAGAAGCCAGCAAGATTTCACTCCTTACTGAAAACAACTAAAGGAGAGAGCAGCAGGCTTCATATCAGAGCAGTACTTGAAATTTTCAGTGTTTGTGAGTTCAGTGAGTTCACACTGCGTTCCCTTAAATATAAAAATTCTAGCAAAACAAATGCTGGGCACAAAGATCTGCAATGCTGACTTTGATTATGAAAATCCTTCTGATGATAATTTTGAGGCTAAATATATTACACTTTGGTCCTTTGCTTGCACATAACCCAGAACAATGGATTCCAAGTTTATGACTATTGCCTCTGAACACTACTATGACACAACAGTGGATACTGATAATGTTATTTATGCTTCAGTGAAAGTTACTTGGAAGGAGCAAGATCTTTCAAGTCAAGTAGCAAGAAAGTTTTCCTTTAACACCCACCCCCCCCCCCCCTCTGCCCCCTGGCCAATTCTTGCATGGTTCATTAATGGATTTTAACTATATAACAGTACTGGAAGGAAGGAAAGTTCTTATAGGCAAGGACGATGGAGGTGCATGACAGAATAAGTGACTTATACAAGGTCATGCAGGAAACCTGATGCTGTGCCAAGAACAGAGTGTAAGTTCCTTGAGTTCTAGTTAAGCTCTTTGTCCATTTACCCATCCTCCTGCCTGCTTGCCTAAGCCAAACAAACAACGACAGCCACACACACATGCACACGTGCACCTACGTACATGTGCACACATTACAAGACAGTATTCCTGCAAACAAACTCAAATGTTTGGAAGCAGAAGGCAAAGTGTGCTTGTGCACCTTTAGTTTAAGCAGCCCTGTCCGTATACATTCTGATGCATGGTGCTTAAGCAAACTCAACAATTTAAAACTGCAGCCCATTGAGCATATGGACAGTGCAATCTTCAAAAGGATTTTCATCTGGCAACATCTTGGTGGAATACAGTTAATCCCAGGGAAAAAGCACACTGGGTTTTAAGTTCCTTCCCCCAAGTGCATGGGGAAGAAGGGCTTTTGAAGGAATTATCACTAGAGTAGTTTAACATGAGAAACAGCTGATTTAGCTCTTGCCTCATTGTCAGAAATCTTTACTTGAGGCTGAAAAGTAGCATGAGCATTGTTAGCCTGAACCATTATAGTCTGGCAGACACAAGCAATGGTAAACAGGATTGTATAATGGTGTCAGCAGCTTTAGGAGTTAGCTGATGCTACTCAGTCTATATTTAATTGTACAGTGAGTTTGACTCTGATTAGGCTCTGCTCCTGTATCTCAGCAAACAGCTGAAATATTGTTTCCTGCCTTAAATAAGTGGAGGATCAGGCCTTAAAGAAAGGGCTCTTATTTTTTGCAAAGCTGTGCTCAATGAGCATGTTTTGGAAATACATCAGCATGACCTTTCAGCAATGTGCCAAAAAATGGGAAAAAAAGGGAAAGACTTTGGGAACTGCCAACCAGGAAACATTGTTTTGTTTGTTTAAAAAAGAAAACCAGAAACCCGTCCAAGAATTTTTGTGTAAGTTAGAGGCTAAGTCACTCTCCTTTATAATCACTCATCTTTTTCTGGATACTGTATTTTCAATGAGGGTAGATAAAATCTGGCAACATGCTCATTGGCTCTGTGTTTGGATTCAGTCCCCTTGACACTCATCTGCCTCCATAAACTTTCATCTCCTAAACTCAGAGCAAGTTCACCCAGGAAAGGGAAAAGAGGGAAGGGGGCCGGGGTGAAGGCTGGCGAACAGCACAATAAAAATCCAAATTGCAGCTTTTGCCATTTCTCAATGAAGAAAACATTAGCAGTGGCCAAGAAGTGCAATAAAATGCCATAAATCACCCAACTTTTTTTTCCTGTATGTGAGCCCTACATAAAGATGAATTTCTGGCAATTCCTAGATACACACCGGTTTTGCAAGTGTGGTTATTTCTTCAGGTTGTGTTGCACTGAGTAATTTCAAAACATGCACAGAGACTGAATTGAAGAAAGACCAAAAGGTGAAAAGCTATATACACTACTCCTTCCTCCTGCTCCCTTCCCCCTGCGCTGGCTGTTTTGCAGCGTCAGCCTTCCATGCATCATCAGCTCTCCACAAGCGGTGGAAACCCCCTCCCTGGAAGTCAGAGGCCTTGTGCAAAGCCATAGGATTTGGCTATCCCAAATGCAGTCTGGTGCATTTCTTATTCTCCTCCTCCCCCCTGTTTACATTCCAGCTCATTTCTCATTTTCCATGGGAAAGAAAGAGATACTAGCAGGTATAACAAGGGGCCCTTTAAATATTTCCTGATTCCCGCTTGCTAATGGGACCCTGAAACTGTGTTTTACAGGGGTTGTCACACAATGTACTTTTCATAGCAGTGTAACTTTTACTGAAGTTTTGTTAAAGTGGGGAAAAAAGTTAAAAATAAATGATAAATTCTTTTAATGGTAATTGCTAATGTAAAGTGGAATAACTGCCATTTTGTTAAAGACAAGCAAGTCTGACAAACTCAGTCTTCTAATTTTACTTGGAGCTTGGTAATTTTTCTTAGGTGACTGTTTAAAGGGTTTAGACCCCAATTTAATTCACTTTAAGGTTTATTTTAATTTCATAGGTAATTAGAGATATTTTCTTCTTGTTAAACAGTCCTGATGTCACAGAATGGTAACAAAATCCCCAACAGCCAATGTTTAAGTGGGACATATTAAAACACCCCCCAACATTTTATGCCCCCTCTAGCTTTACCAGTTGGCTAGTAAGCACTGAACCAAATTCTGCCTCAGTGACACATATGCAGCGAGCCTCTCCCTGACCTTAATGAGAGTTCTGTGCCTCCGTCCAAAGGCAAAATTTGACCCAGTTTTTCCCAGGGTGGTAAGGGGCTCAGATGCATCTTCCTTCTCCTATTTTTCTCTGCTGATGGATGAGTGCAGTGCAGCAGCACAAACAATCCTGGTATAGATCCTAAACATAAATGCAATGTTAATTTCAAGGTCTATTAGCAACACCACGGAAAAAAAAATGTTTGACAGGACAAAATCTGCAGGGGAAAAGAAAACATTATTCTCAAGCTTCAGGGAGGTTATTATTACAAACAATGGAGAATCGATAAATTATATTTAACACTATTAAAGGCAGTTGACAGTGTTCCTTTGAGTGAGCACACCGAGGTCCCGAACACCGTGTGACTGCTGCCCGAGTGCCCAGAGCTTTCCAACTCACCATTGGGTCACGTTGGGAACACTCTGCACAGCATTTGTGGAAGAGCTGCTGGGAAGTGCACCGTGCTGAGCACACACACACACACACACACACACACACACACACACACACACACACATCAATAAACTCAAACACAGTCTTTTCCCCCCGCCCTCCCTTGAGCTTGTTATGCTTAATTTCTGAGTTGGTGAAGTGGGCTGCTGCGCACTCTCAGGGTTGTTTTTTGTTTCATTTGAAAGCGCGTCGAAAGGCAAAAGCAAACAGGGTTTTGGCTACAAAAGGATGACCTTCCTCGTAAAGAATTTAAGTCTTTTTAACTTCAGAGGGGAATGAGGCAGGAATGCTGTTTGTATCTGAACACTAACATAGTGAAGGGGAGTGGGGGGAGGGAAGCGGCATCTTCCTCCTATCACTTCGGTGCTTTCAAAGATCCCCATTTCCCAGAAGCACTTCTGTAGCAGGATAATATAATTATTAGCAGCTGTTAAAACAAACAACAAACAAAAACAAAAAAACTGCACAGGCCAGGACTGGCATGTCTGCACATGCCTGAATGCTCTGACCATTACACTGGAAGCTCTGCAGAGGCCCCTTTCCCCACTGCACCACCCGCCCGGATCCCGGCCTGGTGCAGGCCCAGCGTGGAACAGCCGAACTGCGGCCACAGGCATTTATTTTCATCCATTCATGTTATGAATGCCGAACACTCCTCCGCTTGATGAGCGGGGCATTGATTCTTTTGCTTCTCGAGCATGCTTTCCCATAAACAAAGGGCAGAAGAGATGACTTATTTCAGATTTAGAGGAACACAGGGGGAACAAATGAAACAGCAGAAGGAACAAATGCAGAAACTTCCATGTTTATAAAGAGGAATATGGGGAGAGGGGGATAGAGAAGTTAAATGATGGTTTGCTCTGGTGGCTTTAAAAATCTGACAAGTGGTAGGATTTCTGATCACACCTTTGGTTATCATGTGGCTCCTTCCTGGGATTGCGGGGGGGCTGGTTGGGGGGGGGGGGCAATGCAGATCTTTCTCCCATTCCCTTTTTAACAAGAGCCTTCAGGGCCTTAAATTCTGGCTAAAAGTTTATAAACATGATCCTGGGAATCTGTAAAATCCAAAAGCAAATAAAAGCATTCCCATGCGAATTGTTTATTAAAATCACATGATTTTTAAGTAGCTCTCATGATTCCTTGGGCCACTTTCACGATTCTGAATGCTCAAGGCTGGCAGTATAAATTCTACCTTCTCCCTGGGACTTACTTTTTCTGATTAGCTGGCTCTAGGCAGCTACTTTGTCTGCAAATTCCTGTTCAGAATCCTCCTTTCATTCATTAACGAGGCAGAGGGGCACAGGTAGAGTGCCAGCCCCATGAATATGAATGCCCTGCTTGACTGATCCGAGCGGCAGGCACCAAAGCAGCGACTCACAGCAATTTAAAACGTGGCTGCGCACCCTCCCTCTCTCCGTCCCTCCCTGCTCCGAGCATCCCGTGCCCGGCAGAGCGATCCGCTGTGTTAGTGCAGAGCCGCCCTTTATTTAAGCTGGGGCTGCAGTGGCCGAGGGACGGGCATGTGTTCGGGCTGTGCTGCCGAAGCCGCAGGGGAAGGCAGGAAGGCAGGCAGCCTCTGGCCCAGGGGCAGGGCGGGCAGGAGGGTTTGAAGCCGCTGTAGCAGAATGCACCGGCTCTCATCCCTGAGCCTGCAGCTAAAATGAAAGGCAAAATGGCACATATCGCATGCATGTCCCCTTTGTCTGGGAGGGAGAGACTTCTCTCTTTAAAGGGGCAGTACGCAAAAGCAGCGAGGTTTCTGAAGCTGCTAAGCTTCCTGGTGTCTTTCCAGGCTGGATAATAATTGGCAAATGTCAAAGTCTTAAACAATATTTAGCGGTAGTTAAAAATGTGACGAAACCCCGAAGGTTGGTATTAAATCCAGACAAATCTCTTTAATATACTGGGCCAGACCTGCTGTAAGTATTTATGAAACTTTGCAGCTTGTACCCCTTTCCACTGATAATGACGGTCAGTCTTGTTATCATGGACCTCTTCCTTTGTCCTTCCCTTGCCTGCCAGGCAAAGAAACTCTGCCGCTTACATTTTCTTCTTGACCCTCCTTGTCCTTTTCTCAAGTGCCTCTTATGCTGGTTAGATAAAAGGTAGCAGTGTTCTAAAACGCTGCCTCTGTAGTTTTGCTATGTAAAATGACATTCATTCTGAAGAGTGGTAAGAAAATAATGATCTCATTAGAAGAGAGTTTAGCTGTGTAGTGGTTCCTCTCTGTAGTGGAGATTAAATAGCAGCTAACTACAAACAATAGTCATTTAAACAAAGAGCCGGCATCAAAGTTATTATCTCTCTTTCTGCCCTTCAAGAGCATCATCAGAAATTGATCCTCTCACCACTGCACATTTTCATCAAAGATCCTGAATTTTAAGCTTGAAACACTAATTGTTTTGTGCATGTTTGCGTGTGTCTATGTGTCTTCTAAACTGGTTTCTCAGGTTGGTGTTCTTAACTAATTATTGGTGACATTTCACTTTTTTTGGCCATGAACTTTCTCTGTTGTTGGCTTTTTTCCCCCTTCTTCCTCAGAAATAATACAAATCCTGTCTCAAAAAAGAGAGGTGAAGTGGCAGAAATAAAGGAAATAATAGTGCAAACAGCTTTCTCTCTTCTATGTACGAAGAATACTAGGAGTGCATGGTCACTGCATGTTTAGGAAATGGAATAAAAGAGATGGTTCAGAGTTGCAGATGCTGTAATCAGAATAAAAGAAGGATGGGAATGATGAACCTAGGCTTTCCAGTTTCATGCTCCATTTAGGAGAATGTTGAAGTGGAATTGCAAGACAAGAAGCAAGGAAGCCTTGTCTCCTCTGACCAAGATGCTCCACCTCCTCAGGTGATAGTGCATCATTTGTTTCCTTTCTGAAAAGAGAACATGGTTTCCTGGGTTGATGCCTGCTCACAGCAGGACACCCGCTCTTTACACTCATGCAGCTTTTGAGCTGTGGAAGGAGAGAGTCACGGAAAGCAAACCATCCAGGAACATGCTGCTTAAAACTGGAGCTGTCTGGTTGCTGCTCCTGCTGTTGCAATTGCTGCCATGCAACACCACTGAAGGGCCTGCATTTCAGGGACAGCAACAAGCAAAAGAGTGGCGTATAACGATGATTATGCTACTGGTTCACATATGCGTACATGCAGCAAACCCCAAGTTGTTTGATTTGTGGTTGACTTAAATTCTACGTCAGTTAGGAAAGAACAGCTTGTGAGAAAATTACCCTCGTTGTAGTGCATGAAAATGCTTCATTTTTCTAAACATCTTTGTTCAGTGTGAAGAACCAGATTCATGAAGACCCAAAATACAGGGCAGTCACTGTTTTTTTAAGGGCAGATGTATGCAGTCACCTACGTTTATCATGACCTCCAAATGCCAATTATATCTCTAGGAAATCTGGAAGAAAAATGTCAGGCTTTTTGTTTGAGATTTCCTGTGAAAAGTAAAAACTGAAGCAATAGCTTGATTAAAGCCTCGGTCTAGTTGGGGTTGGTCTGATCTGAACAGATTTCTTTCTGGAACAATTCTCTTTGCTGTGGAAAACATTGTAAAGCATGTATTTTTCTTTCCTTGAAAGTACATTTTTATTGAAAGAGACTTCTTTGTCTTTTAAATGAAAAACATCTTGACCAAGTCAGCTAGGGATATAAAAGAGCCCAAATACTAGCAAGTCTAAATTCCTGACCTCTGATCTGGAGAAATGACTGAATGCATAATGTTGAAGAATAGCAAAAAGGGAAGAAGTGTAATAAAAGATAATAGCAGTGACTTCTACTACCCACATCCAATCTAGAGAGAAGTTATCTAAGGACATTGTAGCACTCACAGGAGCAGCTAAAAAGAAAGCAGAAGAAAGAGAAAACAAGTTATGATTAAATGGTGAAGTTCAAAATGCTGTTTGAGGTAAGCAAGATCCTCTGGAAAATGGAGAGAGAGCAGGAATGAAGCCAACAGTAAAGAGTGCAAGCTATGATAAGAAAAAAGAATATGAAAATTCTGAAGAATGGCAATTACTTGATAATAAGGGTTATTTAAATATGTGAGATACTGTAAGCCCATCTGTCCACAGGATTTCAAGGATCCAAGGAAGGCAATTAAGGGGAACAGGGTACTTCCAGAGAGTTTTGACAACTCCTTTGATTGCCAGCGGGGTAGATGGTACAGAGGATTTCAGTGGGTTTGTGGAAGAGTCAAATTAGTTTCACATTGGTCCTGTGCAGCAGTGCACAAAAGCATTGCCTTGCAATGCCAGGCCATCTGTGTGACCTACCTGGGGTTGTGGCTGGAAACACTTCTTCCAGAGCTGGTAACAACCTGCAGAATGGGGACTAGCGTGGATGGGCTGAATCTGTGGGAGCTGCCTCTGCTATTTCCGATGGGTTTTTTCATGCTGTTACAGGGCTCTTCTAGTTCAGCTCTGCTGCTTGCCCTGCCTCTCTGGGGAGCAAAGCAGCCAGGACAGCACTGGCTAATGAACAGAGAACAGCAGCAGGAGGTCTTCCACCCTGGTTTATTCATTGCGGCCCCAGGTTTTACTCAGCAAAACTCCTTCACTCACAAAACAAGTTTAATGCTGTCTCTGATACAGTATATGGCTACTGTACCTTGACTTTCAATTACATTAAATCCTATTATAATCACTTTCTTTATAACAAATCCTCTTTAACACCTGAAAAGCTCAGTTCCCATGGGTGCAATGCTGTGTTCTTGAAATAAAAAAAAAAAAAACAAAAAACAGTGGAATTCTAATGGAAATGCATTAACTGGGAGAATACTTTGAAAATGTGCCTGGCATGAAAGGCCTTCAGCACGCAGCTTACATTCAAATAGCAGAGGAGAAAAAATTTCCAGAGCCAAGCACTTGTACACCAGCTGCCTTAAGATAGAGTGTCTGAATCACTGTGTTATCACACTAAAACATCTTGTATGGAAAATCATCACTATCCAAAGACAGGTCAAGTACAGGTTATCTAAGTACTGTTATTATAGAACTGAATGTTTTCCATCAAAACAGGAGCAAGAATTTGAAGAGATTTACGGTGATGGCCGAGAGGCTCAGTGGTATAGTTGATAAACCGTGGAGCTTCTTTGTGATTTTTTAATTTGCTGTTGCTGCTTTTTCTTTTCTGGCTGGCAGAAAGGCACCAAAAGTAGTGTGCCACTATTTGTTAACAATTCTTTTCAGGGTTCTGCCCTTCCTGGAAAAAGAAAAGATTTTGTGCATGATTCACATGATGTTTGGTTTCTCTTATATAAAAATTACCCTGCTGTTTTCTGTTAAAATGAGAAATAATGACTCAGTTGCACTTCATTGGGGGAGATAGATAGAGAGGGGAAGAATATTTCTAATACAGATGCAAATCCGATTCCTCCATCCAAACAACTGGTCTTTCTCAATGCATTTTACATACAGATTGAAAAGGAAATGCTCTCTCAGGGGTTCTAGGAGATAGCAGGTAAAATGAATGACGTGAATAATTCATGCCTTTAGGGTACCATATGCATCTTGGTCTGTTTCCCATGCTAGTTGGGTTTGCAGAAGGAACCTGAAAGCCTCAGCTGCACCTTCATGCTTACAAACTACTTACAAACTAAGTGTGGGGCTCTCTCACACACTGAAGAATAGATAACACTTTTGCATACAGTTTTTAGAGGCAGAAAAATCCTCAACCCTGTTCTTATCCTATCTGAGTACTAGTTCATGCCTTTGCTTTCTTGGCACTACCCCAAAGTGGGGAATACGCTGCAGACACATTTTGTATTAAATGTTTTCTTGTGTAGATCTTAATCGTGAAATAATTTAACTTGCACTTTAACTTACATGACCCCTCTTGGTACTTACCTACCTTCTTTAAATGCCACCAAATTTGGTTGCATTTCAACCAAATTTCTGGCAGTGGTGCTGGTAAATGTCGTGCTGAGATGGGAGGACTACTCACGTGTCGTTCTAGATCACATCAGCAACCAAAAATGAAATAATGATCATGGATTTCCAGTGAAGGCCACTGCCTTCTGACCTAGAGCTCTGTTTGGGGGATAGTGGGGCCCCATATCGGCTTATGATGACTGTGAACTTGCAGCCTGAGGGGCTGGAGTCTGTGCACACATTTCTCCTTGATTTTCAAGCTAGGACACAATAGTGTATGCAGGCATGTTCTTCTGCTAGAATATGGCAAAATGTGATGGCTTTGTTGAATGGTGAATGTGCACTGACATAAGGCAGCACTCTCTTCCAAAGGAAAAAAACCCATTATTTTTTTCTGTATAGAAATCTTTTTATAGATGATTGTGTGTATAATTCTGCGGAAGTAGCATACTTCTTCTTTCAAAGTGAAGCTAAAAAATTGTCTGAATTTTGTGGAAAGGTTATGTAACTGTACTCTTTCTTTAAATAGTACTTTTAATTCATACTGCTTACTTTCTCATCAGTAGGAAAAAAAATATTTTCCTAGCACAAAAGGTAATTTCCAAATGACTGTAATTAGTTTTTGAAAACTCTGCCTTTTGTCATATCTCCTCAGTTGAAATGGAAAAAAGGATGGACCTTTTTCTTTGTTAAAACAAAAACATAGCATATGAGGTAAGGGAGCCTAAAGGAATCATATGACAATTTATGTCTTAGGTCTACAGAAAATGATATTGCAGTAGTACTGTAGATTCATGACTTCTCACTTTGATTGCCAACTTTTGGAAAACCTAGAAGTGGCAACTGTCATCTATTTCTTTGCTCATCTCTCCTGAGAGAGAGCCTGGAGCCTTATGAAAAAGAGGTATAGTTCAAGTGCTAATGGGGAGTTAAGAAGGAAGCTTAAAAGCCCTAATACTGCAATGTGACTCTGGTACAGTCACATATACTTTTGCTCCCTGAGGATCACCTGAATTCACCATCATTTTTTGGTCCCAAGCAGGAGGAAAGGGGTATTAACAGAAAGAAAAAGACTGCCAGATATTTGGTTAAAATGAAAGAAATGAGGAAAGAAGAAAAAAGAAAAGGCAAGCATTGATGGCAGTGGATAATAAACAATGGCACCTAAAAAAGAATGGTCTGTCAGAAAGACTATTTAAAAAAAAAATTAGATTATGTTTTTAAACATGTAAAACTATAATAAATTTTAGTAATAGTCAAAGACAAGAAGAAAAGAAAGAAATTATGTGAATAAGAGGAACTAAAATCTTCTCACCCTCTCATGTTCATCTTTCTTCTATGTTCTTATTGTGAAGCATTGCCAATAAGTGCTTTGTTTTTTAATAATAAACACATGATGCAACCATTTCTGATGTATCCCCTAGATTATGGTCATGGATGAAAAAGGGAGAAATATCTCCTGAACAAAGGTTCTTATTTACATAAAGATATAGCTAATCCTAAAATCATAAAAAATGTTACTGTAAATAAATTTGGGGCCTATAAATAGAACTCAATTTTAAAGTGCTTACTTAAATAGGCTCAAACCACAAAATAGAAGTTTATTGAAATATGGTTTTAAATAGAAGTTTATTTGAGTAGGCAAAAGCCATATATTTCAAATCCAGTTTTAGAAACCCCCAAATTTTAGGAGTGTTTGGAGCTATGGTTTTTTGTTTCATCCCATTATAGCGGAGGTTACTTTTCATTTAGATTAGGGTTCATATTTCATACGCATCCAAAATCTGGAGCTTGATTATGTGCTCTGCTCAAAAACTATTACTAAAGAATGAATGAGAACATCTTTATTTTTGCCAGTTGCATTCCAATCAAATACTACGATTTTCTTTTGTAGTTCTGTTGTTCTGTAACAACCATTTTTAACCTGAGGTTTTTCAATAAGCATAAAGACATTGACCATTAAGTTAATGAAATTAGTGAAGGTAGAAAACCTATTAAAAACATTATAAGGTATTGCTAAACTCGCATCTAAGGAGATTGGGAGTACTATATGGTTTATTACTTGAGGAGCAGTGTGGGATATTGTAACTAAAATCTGTTTTATAATTCATATACACGAGAGGATAGACTTAGGGTTGCAAATGGTGCAACACAGCATAAATTTAATGGAACTATGCCAATTTATAACAGGAGGCTCTCTGCATCCCAGAGGGGTTGACTTCTGCTTCTGAAAAATTACCAATGCAATGACAGTGTCTCCCACTGCAACTGACATGGAGGGGCTAGGTGGCAAAAAGCTGGTGTTGCCCTTGATGGGAGCTGCCTCTGAGAGTAAGCAGTGGCCATGCTTTGACTAAAGAGTTGTCCCTGTGGAAGAGATGGGATTTGATATTCTCTGAAGTAGGAGAGGTGAAAAAGATGCTGCTAGATAAGCACGTTGCCAAAGCTGCAGCACCTCAGCATTGCTCTGTCTGGCTTCTCTGCTGGAAAGATGGGCACAGGGAAGAACGTTTGTGCAAGGATGGCAAGGTAAATACAGCAGTAAATGGCAAAGTGATGTGTGTCTGAAGCTTTTTGGTAGGGCTCCTGGCTAAATTTGATGAGTCATTATGCTTTGGGGAAGCAGAACAGCCCTTGTGAAATACAGGATCATGTTCACAGGGAACTGCATCTTTCCTGCTGCAGAAGAGGTTGCTACTGTGGCAGGTAAAGAGATGCCTCTTTTAGAAATGACACCAGGTTGCTTGACATAACTGTTCTTTTGACTCAGTTCTGGTTTGCAGCAGCAAAGTGTGCTACAGTGTCCTTAAGCCTGACCGTGGTGAAGCCCATGAGTTTTTTGTTATGACCTACAATGTAGTAGGGATTTTAGCGTTAGGTCAAATCTGCTCTTAAAAAGTAATGTGAAGGAAAAAAAGTATAGGTCTTCTGAGGCAGGAAGTGCTTAAAATTCCCTTACTAAGATTACGCTATTCTGCCCTTTGAATATTTTGCTTACACATTTGTAGATGGCCTGACTACACATAAGAGTTTGAAATTAGGGTGGGAGGCAGTCAGTGTTAGTAGGTATTTGTTGATTATGACAAAATAACTCATGGAAATGCAGAAAAATGTCTTAATTTGTCTCAAACTACATGGCCATCCTTACTGGACTTCTCATGGACTCCTTGAAATTTTACTCATGTAATTCAGTATTTAGCCAAGTCTGCCTTCCGTATCTGCCTTCCAGTCAAGAAGAATAAAAAGATATTTTGTTTACCATTCCATTAATTCTTTAACACCTGCTCAAATGCATGATTCTTCAGGCTGTAGCATGCTCAAAGATGAGGGCCTGCAGGATAAATACTAGCTAATACAATAGAAATAATGCAGTATCCCTGTGGAAGCAGAATTAAGTACTTGATTTTGGCTGGGTTTATGGTGAGACTGTTAGGAAGAAAAAAAGACGGAAGAAAAAAAGGGGTTGCAGAACTGTGATACAGTGTTTTAGAAATTTTTTATACCTTCTTATGTAGCTTCTGTAGGGGTGTAGGACACCCCAAGGAAGCCCAGTTCAATTAGTACAAGGCAGCTAAACCTTTTCAAATAGCACATAGCCTTTGAGTTTCAGAAGTGTATCTTATGCTTTTGGCAAAGGTTGATGAGTCATATATATTCCTTGTGTGTTCAACATGAGGATCAGGCTAAAATTAACCCCATTCTGAGGCAGAAGGTAGGCAACTTGACACTGTGATCCATTATGCTAAAGAGAAATGTTTCTGTCTAAACCCAGAGGTAAACTGCACAGACAAGGAGTCATTGAAATGAATTATGTGGCCAATCTTGTTAGGCCTAGGTCAGAAGCAGAGATATCTCTCTATTTTTGTTCCTCCACCTCCTAAGTACATTTAGCCTTTACACTATTAGACTTCCCTGGGCTCTTTTTTTAAAATGTCACCTGCTCCACAGATTCCAGCATTTTGTATTTTTAGATGCCGGGGTCAGGATGAGTGCAAAAATAATGACATTTCTGCCCTTACAAGTAATTCCTTCATTTTATTGCTTGTAGGAATGAGCCATAATACAGAGTGAAGGAAAACTGCTTAACCATTTTAACCTGTCACAGTCTGAGAGAGAAATTACAAAGAAAAAGAGCCTCTTCCTAGCCCCGTAACCTTCCTTGTACCTACCACCATCATGAAGAAGTCCCTTCCTGGTGTGCTTTTGAAGCTACTTGCATGGTGGACAATAGGGAAGTGTATTGTAAGGCATTTTGTCCCTCTAGCCATTCTGGAAAGCAGATTTGCCAGAAACGCAGCTGATCTCATACTCTCATTTCTCCAAACACGTTTGTTTTTTTTTTTTTTTTTTGTTGTTTTTTTAAAATTTCATTTAGAACTAAACTATTTCTTCCCTTCAGAGCAAGGTCAAATGCTTGTTCTAGGCTCTCTTTCTGTCTTTCAATTAAGATCCTTTTCTCCCCCTCTGCCCCCCTTACTGTGCAAGGCTATATCACTGCTCCTGAACAAGGAAGTGAAGCTGTTCTATGTGGAATCAATTATCACTGGCAGACCCCAACATGCCATTTTCAAATGGGAAGATTGGGCTTAAAATTTTTTCTTCCGAGACAAGTCCGGCTACTGAGTCCACAGTAATTCCCATTTTATATGGGGGGAATATTTTCTCAAATGAGCATCAACTTTCAAAACATGAATAAAAAAGCCCTTAACAACCTGTTTTTCACTTTTTAACTAGAAGGTCCATTATGTTTGAGACCTAGCCATAGGAGCTTCTTCTAAGTGTTGCTGTATTTTAAGGTTTGGACCAGTCATTCTGGTCTTTGGTGCTTAATTGTCTCAAAATGGTGTTTTCTGTTCCTGTCTTTAACCAGCTCAGATTGCTTCGAAATACGAAGAGCAAGGCTATCAAAAGGAAAAGACAATCTCACAGAGGTATTCTCAGAAACAGTGTATTAAACTGAGTCTTCTGGGAATACGTTTTTAAAAACAGATCCAATTTACCATAAGGCTGCCTTGCAGTGGTTAGCCTGGTGTTGTTTTCCTCAGGGGAATACATTCAAGTGTGGTGGTGGGGTAAAGAAAAGCATGTGTTTTTTATTAAGAACTTTTAGTCCTTTACCATTTCTGTAAGGAAACACCACCACAGATGATAACTGAGCAAAGGAAAGATCGTATTTTAAGTGAATTCCTGTGCAATCAGTGATGATTTTTCATGCCTTTTCATCACTTTTATTAGTATTTTAAAGGAGCAATAAAGAATACATAGCTGTTAAACCCATGAAACCCTCCACAAACCCTCTGATGCAAAAAAGAAAGAATAAAATATAAACAATTCATTATAATTTCAATGTTTGTCAAAAACATGATTTAAAAATAGAGAGAAAAGAGAAATTATGTGTTGATATATATTTAGTGTAACCAATCTTTTGAATGAAGTTTTGAGGCCCATATTTTCATAATTGTGTGTGCAACTGATTGGAATTTTATGGCAGGAGAGCTTTCCTTGAGGGAGGGAGATAGATTACTGAGTCAATATTTGAGGGCTCTTTTGTTTTCCTTTGTTTTAATGTTATTGGAAAGTCTGGGTGGCAGCCATGATAAGGGCTTTACAGCTCACAGATGATTTTACAAAAAAGAGAAGAACTAATTATTAAAAAAAAAAGAAAAAAACAATCAATTGGTTGCACATGGTCAGTACAGGAGCACAGTGGTTTAAAATATTTGTTGTGTATGCTTTACATCCATGGAAATACCATATGAAGCTGTACTAATGATCAGGAAAATTTATACTAATGATCAGGAGAAGAGACTTCTGGATCAGGTTAGTTTGTATTAGAAATTCAGACCTCATTTGAATACTACCTATGAGGCCTTTAGTGAAATGAAGAGGCAGGGGAAGAAGGGTGTTGTGCTGTGTGCTAAATATGAATAAACAAGAAAGTAGAAAGTTTTGCTCAACACAAAAGCTTTTAAAGTGTACTTCTGTGCTAAAAACATCCTTGGTATCTCAACAGCTTTGAGTAATTCTTAAGAATCTATTGAAAAAAAAAAAAAGAAGTATATCTTCATATATCATTACCCACTTCTATCAATATATAGGTAGGTTTATTCCAGCAGGATGCAGGTCACCCTTAGACCACTACTGCCTACATACAATATTTTCAGAATTCTGGGAAACACATTAAGAAGTTACACTTCTGGAAACAATACTCCTCTGTCAAATCTCGTAAAGCAATATAAACCAGAGAGATTCCATAAACTTTGCAAGTTTTGTACAGCCATGTTTCTTGAAAAAAGCAACTCCCCTGTTACCCTTGGCTCTGAGTAAACTTTTTGACTTGTCTTTTGCCATGCACTTAAAATAAAATGGGTCCTTCAGCTTAATGAGATACTGTCAATTAAAGAAGCTGAGGCCAGATTTTATTATTTTTATTTCTTCTAAAATGCTTTACAGAACCAAATATTAATTAAAGTGTATAGGTGCACGTGTGCCTACATATTCACACACACACACACGTATGCAGATATAGTCCTAAAAGGAGCAGCATTTAATCTCCTAAGGTTTCGACTAAGTATTTTTAAAATATACATAAAATGAAACCACCTACTATTTGAAAAACTTGACTTCAAATGTTGTATTTGATTTTTTTGGTTTTTCCAGCCCTCTGCGCTTCCCAGAGTGGAGTTGTGCAATCTCACTAGAGAAAACATAAGAGACATACAAACTGGACTTCATAAGTATGAAGTAATCTAAATCAATCGCTGCTTTAAGAAAAGTAGCCTTATTACCTTGCTGTTTCTCTTATACAAAACAATTTTGTGCCAGACTGAACACAGGATAATTTGTGTTAAAAAAAGTTGTAGAGTCATAATTTCTGATTTATTCTCACGTTAGTTTAGGCTATTCATAATATTAATATCAACACTGCATAGCTCTTTTCTGATTCCTTAATTGAGGCATCTGAGTGATCATAGAAAAGAAGGAAAAAAAGAAAAAAAAAAGAAGAAAAATATGCTAAGTATATGTTTTCCTGATTTTAAAGTTAGGAAGCAGAGACAAAGGAGAGAAAAGTGATTTTCTCAGTGTCACCCATGAAGGCAGTGGCAGAAAAGGGGACAGAATTCAGATTTGCCAAGAATCAATATGACATGGTATCCATTTTCTCCCCTATCGTGGGTGATATCACACTCTTCCTCAGGCTACTTGTCTACCACGCATGCACAAGAATGATTTTTCTCTTGCATATAATCACTCAATCTATTTTTTCCCCTGAAACTAAGCACAAGAGACCCATGCTAAATTTCACATCTCAGAATCAGACATTTTTTCAGGAACTGTGTTACCACCTTTTTTATTTTTACAACGAGACTATATCCTTTTATTTCTCATAAAACTGACAAAATCATTTCCATCAAAATTTCTTTTTAAGAATTACCTCAGGCACAACATAATAATAAAAAATTGATAATAGCCATAAGACTGAATGTTTGGAGAAATCTTATCCATGACACTGGTGTCTTAAATGCAACGTGCTCGGTTTTGGGGGCCGCTTAGGAAGGCAGTCGTATTCATGGCCATGAGCAGTGTTTGGGGCACCTGCAATATTCCCAATAGCCTATGTCTGAGGTGTGGCTGGCTGAGTTTTGCCCTCTAATAACAGAATGTTTCTTCTGGACTTCTTTCTTGATAGCTGCCCTGCATCTCATTTTAAGGACTCACATATATTAAAACCTGAAAATATATAGGTGGACACCAATTTCAGTGAGGCAGGTGGCAGGTCACTTGAGAATTAGGCTGATTAAACCAGACTTTTGGAGGTAATAATGACTGAACAATAAAGTGCTGACTGTAATAAACCCTCCCCCCCCCAAAAAAAAAAAAAAAAAACAACAAAAAAAACAACCAAACAAATAAAAACTCTATGTCTCTTACATGTTCCAAAGGACCATGTGGTTTTCTTTGTCAAATATCTGAAGTGGAGCAGATATGGCATGATGTCTTGACAGCAGGCTTTGGTTTGTTCCAGGAAAAGGTGGAACTGGAATTTTGGCATCAAAGATGTTTTGCCTGTATAATAGAAGAGCTTGCTTTCTCCTCTTCAGTTTTCAGAGAGGACTGGAAGAGTGAGGCTGCAAACACTTCACCTGAGTTTCTCTGGCTGTGGAACAACAGCAGGGGGATCTGGACTTGGTGTCTTGTATCTCCATGTTTTTGTTATTTTTTTCAGAGGAAATTCAGCCCCAGTGGTGTCATCATCTGGCTTAGTAATAAGTTTGCAGTCATCTGACCTGTTACATTAGGATAAAATTCACGGCCCTTACAGCCATATCCTGCCATGGAGTTGCATGCTACTGACTTCAGTGGGAATTCTGTATATGAAACAATGACTGGAAAGGCCTGTACAATTGCATATAGTGACATTATGTCCTATGAAAGCAGCAAAGAACAATAGTCAAAGTTCTTCCTAGGCAATAAAATTATGTCTTGTTTCCTTAATTTTTTCTACTTCCCCCATCCTGGAAAGCTTCCATAGCATGGCATGTAAATTTTGGGGCTGTTAATTTCTAACCTCCCTTTTCATTGAGCGAGATCTTAAAATTATGCCACAATTTAACAATTCCATTGACAAAGTATCCAGTGAAGAAGCTTTTCATAAAAATGTAGACACAACTGACATTTGGTCTTGTAATTTTTTTTATTCTAAAAGAGGAAATTAATAGAGTTTTCTTTTACTAAAATTAGACAATGAGCCCTAACAACAGGAATGATACTGGCCTTGATCCAAAACCCTCTGAAGTTAAGGCAGAAGCTTGCATTGATTCCAGTGGGCTTTGGGTCGGACCAATTTTGAATTAACAACAGAATACTAGGTTTGTTACAGAAATGTGCTTGTCCTTGTTTGCTTGGTATAACACATTTGCTGTTCACATAGTGCACATATTTTTACCTGTTTGCTCTTCTTCAGGTGTGACACAATTGGAATTAAAAGAAACAGCTGAACCTCCACGCATAGCATATGTGAATGTTATCCTGGAGAACAAAGAATCAATATAATTAATGCTTCCTTAGAGGTTTCTCAGCTATATAAAAATATTATTTTTCTTGTTCTGGGTAGGGGATTTTCCCCTTCTGCATGTACCTGGGCAGGTAGATCTTGTAGGATAAAGAATGTCTCCCTCCAACTGCCCTCTTTTTCTCCCACATACTCTCAAGCCCAAGCCCTTATTTGAGGAACCAGAGTTTTCTTATGCATTTTCTTCCCAAGCTGTCCATGACAAACAGAATTCCTAGGAGTGATGTATTGTTCACAGATGCATCAGGAAACTGCTCATTGACAGACCCCAAATTTTTTTCATTAATATGCTCACTTATTTGGGAAGGGTTTTCAAAATATTTGTTCCCTTACAGTAGTGTGGCACCATGAGATAACAGTTTCCTCCGCATATGTTGAGATCAAATTACCCCACCCAGATAAACCAATAGGAAATGAGTCCAGCAGCCAAAACTGGTTTTCCTCTCTCATAGGGGAAAACATCCTTGTTTTAAGTTTGCATTCCATCCTATCAGATAATATTAGACCTTATAATCTAATGCAGTACTTACAATACCCATAAATCACTCAATCTGACATAAATGCAGAGAATATTAATTATTTTCTTTGAGCAGAATGCAATCATGCCTTCATACTGCCTTAAAACCAGTGAGGAGTCATATCCAATAACTATCCCAATTATCTCTCAGCACAATGTTTTCCACCTGCAAGGAATGATTATGTGTCAGTAATGATGATAAAGTCCTTAAAGAGATATTGATGCCTCATGGAAAAATTTGAAAGACATATTGTTTAGAGAGAGTTCTGCTTACAGACTGCATCACATATATCTGATGTATTTCTTTTCTCTATTTTTTATTACTAAGGACATATGCATAAAGAGATATTGTGTGTCAGGGAAATAATCATTATACAGCTAAAGTAGAAACTGGCAATAATGTGTGTTCTATTCTTGTTCTGACAGAGACTTCACAATGACCTTGGGGAAGTTTTGTAACTGTTCTGTGTCCTACTCCAATGTGGAGACAATGCCTGTATGAGCCTGAGTATCAGTTCATTGCGAGATGTTCCATACTCTTGGATGGAATGTGCCAGGAAAGGGCAGCACATGTTCTTACCATTTATACCACAAGTTGTAATTCTCTTCTTACTGAGCCTGAATTCAGAAATGTACATGCGTCCATTAATCTTTTAGGTGCCATAATAGAATATGTACTGAAAAAATTGCAATTTAAATAGTAAGAATCAAAGAAAAAAGGGACAGAGAGGACAGTGGTGTTGAGAAGGGACAGTCTTTTATCAAAGTTATAATAGCTCTATGTATCAAAATATGGAAAAGAATCTGCATTTCATATCTTTGTTGTTACCTCTGCATGGGCAGATAGAAATAGAACTGTCCTAATCCCATTGAAGCTCCACCCTGCCAGAGATGTTAGATCAATGCATTAATAGGGGCCTCGTGCTATGTGAATGTGGCTGATTGGCTTTTAGACAGGAGCTATCAGAGGAGCTTTGGTCTCTCTGTGTGAACAACTTGGTCTCACAGCAAAAAAATGTTTGCTAAACCACAGCCCCTCTCACTGCAGGAGGCAGTGAATGTGCTTGCGTTGCAGAATTCAACTGATCTGCAGACCTCACCAACATTCACTCAAAATCTGCTTTCCTAGCAGCACCATTCTGAGTGTGTTTTAATGAGCTGTACCTCCTGCAAAACAAGATAAGTACCAGAAACATATTGCTTCCAGTTGCCTTTCTCTTTCCTTCCCTCTGTTTTTTCCTCTCTCTCTCTCTCTCTCCTGGAAATTTGAAGAGACTCTCATCTTGTTATTTTAAGGGTTTTCCAAAACATAGGCTCCAAATTTCAGGGTTCTCTTCACCTGTTTCTATCTGTAAAGCAACATTAACATCTTTATACTAAGTATCAGTTTTCATGATTACCAAATTCTAATATCCACAAACAGAATTTTCAGAAGCCAGACTCTTGTATAGAAAAGTTCTGACCACCTGCAGCTCCCAGTAACTTTAGCAGGATTAGCTCTTACTGCCATTTCTATACAGAAAGTCACCTCTCTACACAGGTCTGTGTTTGAGTGTGCAGGACTTGCTGTGGGCAGCCAGGAGGAAAGTTATGGTTCTTTGCAGGATCCTTTCAGCTTGTTGCCATGTGACTGACAGTCTGACAAGTGAACCACAAAGGTTTACATAATCACCTGGACTTCTAATTGCATCCGTGTACTGAATCATCTCCCATAATTTTTGAATTTATCTATCTCTTGTTTTAATTGACAGTGCTTCTTGATCTGGCTGTCATCATGCAAACTGTACTGTTAAATGGTTTTAATAACTTCCTGCGTGTGCAGCAAGTGGTATCTAGCATATGTTAAGGGACATATGTCAATCATAATTGACTTACACTTAGATTTCATTGCTTTTGTGGGTTTAAATCAGATCCTTAATGATACTTGAAATATTTTTTTTGTGGTTGCATTTTAATACTTTTTTTGCTAAACCTTCCAGAATGATGTCCTTTCCTGGTGGGTGATACATGGAAACCACAAGTGCCAGAGAGGAAAAGACCTGCCATTGAGAAACATGAAGATATGAATGACAGATTTTTCACATTCAAAAATATCTAAATTGTCCTTACCAGAGTGAAATGGCTGCTTTGACGTAATTGTAGTCTCTTGTACAATGTTCATCCATAGTATTTTAGTCTAGTATACTTCTAGTTCAGATGTGCATATTTTAAAAAATAATTATTAAAGAAGGTAATTTTAAATACTCAGGGACTGACATTTTTATGTTAATAATGTTGGTTTTAATTTCTAAAAAATTCAGAAATATGTCACTATAGGGAGCTTTTGTGTTTAGTAAATCTGCTAGTTACAAAATTCCTTTTAAAAGAAGTAAATTTCTTTGCAATCCTACTCTAGTACACTAGTTATTTTCCAGAGGATGTTAGCATTCATGAAATGTATTTGATTTACAATTCTAAAACATCTGTTTGCTCAAAGAAAGCATTAGTGTAAACAATAAAGAGAATCTTCATATTGATTTGCTAATATTTTGGCCTCATTTTGAAGTAACTGTCTAGTTTCAATTCGCTTATGTCCCCTGTCTGCTTAAACTCTCAGACACAATTAATTGTTCTTTTCATTATTCACAATCTTTATACCTGTTCATTAGGAATTGTAGGGAGTCACAATCAAATTTATGTTGTTCAGTCATTTCTTTTTAGAGCAACAAAGAGCAGCAATCCAGTTTCATCCACTGGCAAAGCATTCCCTGTCTGTTGACCCTATTTTATTATCAATTCCTTTTTGCACAGCATCATGTATTTCTTCTCAAAGCCTTCTTAGCACTGGGATGAAATAAAAATATCTAATATCAATTTTAAAATAATGTGAAAGTGTTAGAAGGACTATCAAAAATGTTGGGAATCATATTTGAAGAAATTGATCCTCTGTCTTTTCCAGTGTCCAACTTCCTGATATCATAGTGCCTAACTTTTCCTCTCCTGTTAGAAGCTATTGAAAAGATATAGCTCACTACAAATGTTACCACCAAGAAAAACAGAAGTTTTAACACTTTACAAGGAAAGCAAAAATCAACACTTTAAATGTGAATGTGCTATCACAGTAGTGATAAAACTCCAGAGGTCTGAACTGAGAAAACTGTTAGGATTGCTCCAGCTTCAAAGAGCAGAGGAACTGAAAGCATCTTTCCAAAACATATTGAACAAATGTCAGAGGAAGGAGGTCGCACACCAAGCTGGGAAAGCACTCAAATGTTTATCTTTAGGACATCAAAACTCTTGGCCTCAGTATGTTCTGTAAGAAATTATGTGATAAGGTTTGCATTGCTCAGTAGTACTGGAGGAAATCAAACAAATTTTTAAACCCTAAAAATGGGTTAGCTGTGAGGGAAGGGTGCTTTAATTTTACATTATCTTGGTAAAATCTGAAAGATGCAATACATTAACATCAAATTGTAGAAATAGGCAAAAATGAAGAGAAACATTATTTGTCCTACATTTGAATCAGTCTCAGAAAAGGGTTGGAAAAGTTGCCAACACTATTTTGTGTTATACATGTTGATGTATACTGCAGAGGCTGCCTGTCAGGCAGTGTACAACCTAAATAAAAACAAGGGCAACAGGTGTACTCAGAAAGATGAAGTGAAAGAAGACAAGAAAGAAATGATACTATAATGCTGAGAATTATAGTTTTGGCATAGCAACAAACTAGTTTCTTCAAAATCTATTTGTAAGGTGAATTTTTTTTTTATGATGAGCTGGTATGAGAGCAGACTTCCTGGGTATTTATGAAAACTCCTTCCAAACTTCAGTAGAACATGGGTGAAGCGTTCAGAGGCAGGGATGGCAATGAAGAACCTTTAGAAGAAGAAACAACTTCTATTGCAGCAGCAGAGAAGATGCTGCTGAAAAGATATAAAAAATGAAATTAGTATTTGGCATAATCAGCTCATTAGGATGGTCCACGTGTATAGACAAAAAATCATGTGTATAGAGAAGAGATCTACATAGGAAATGCTACTTAGGAGCTGTGGAACACAGGATTGGGGTATCTAGAGAAAGGTGCATGACATGGATCTTCCTCAGTATACACTGGAATAAAAAATTGTGATATTTGGGATTAGAAAGAATACACATCAAAGGTGATATGAAGCTGAATAAGGAGCACATGAAAAGATAGAGAAGAGAGGCTGCTCTGGCTTGAGTCAAGCAGACTGCTATGGTGGGAAGCTCTGCTTCCTGCTTTCAGTCTCAGGAGTGATACATTCCTCTCTTCATTAGACAGGAGTCTGGCTGCACTTCAGACCAGTCTTTCTTTTCAGGTCATTTCTTAGCTTGCTTTCTAGGTAAGTACTTTGCTAGAAACAGTTAAAGTTGGATCTGAGAATTGGATTGAGCACATATAGTAGATAAGGTTAATACCTGTTTTGAGATTTCTACTGTACAAAAAAGGAATAATGATAACAATAATAGTAATAACACCCAAATGCCACCAAACTGAGCAGTGTGATAACCTTAACTCTAAAATAGCTTCATATTGTGACCTTAGGCAAAAGGCTGAAATTTAGATTCTGCTATTTTTAGATTTCAAACTTGAAATCAGATAAAATACACTTCATACATACATATTTAAGATATTAGAGTCATAAACTCACCATGAAACAGCGATCAGGTTTCACTACCTTAGAAATATCCTGACTGATGGGATATAATCAAAATATAAATTTTACTCTGTGTGCTCTAATTATTGTTGTAATCTTATGGCGTTAATGTATTGAGAACACTGTGTACTGCATTTCCCATGCTATATATGCAATCATATAACTTAGGTGTGAGATTCTCATATGTCTTCTGAAATCATGGAAGAAATTGTAAACCTATCACATACTTTCTCTTAAGCTGAAGCAGAACCATTCAAAATCTTGGGAAAATGGTGTGGTGACCTATAACTGACTCCCATTCTTATTTTTTTTAAATAAAGCAATAGCACTGATTCCTCAAGGAAGCCAGCAATCGAGTATGTCACAGAAAGAATGTCCTAAAGACCAAGATGTTTCTGTCTGCTTGGAATTTGCACCACAGAATTTATGCTACTGCAGAAAAGTTTGTGTTTATGGTAGGTTGAAAAGAAAGCAAATTTCTGATGTCTGAAAGTGCAGCTGTGACCTGGGATCTTGGCTTTACTTAAGCCCATTTCAAATCTCAGCTTGAAAACATAGAACTTGCCTTCGAGTTAGATTCAGGAGGGATTTCTGGAAATTCAGGACTTAGCCTATAGAGCTAGAAAATGGAACAGATAGATCCATGCTCTAAGTCAGCCTTCAGGAGAATGCAGTATTGAATGTTACAGAAGATACTATAAGATCACTGGTTACTTCAAGTTTATAAGTGCTAGACCCATGGATATAGTTATATTTCTTTTGTCAATTATTTCTTTACCTGCAACATTTATGATTCAAATAAAGGGTGAGTGGTGTTTTTTTAGGTAATAAAATAATTCAGTGGGTGCATGTGTATGAGCAGCATGTTTTTAATCAATTAATTAGCAGTTAATTAGAGGTAGGAAAAGATACAAAGGAATGGAATGATCAAAGGGAGGAGGGAGATCAATATAGCCAAAGGGAGCCAGTATGGAAGAATTTTGAGCAACACTAAATGGGCATTGCTAGGACCACTGGTCCCTGGTTGTTTTATTTACTCACTGACCACATATTTTATTAAATTTTGCAATGGCTTCTTCAGATTGAAGAAAAATTGACCAGGTGCCTGTCATGCCTATCTCAGAACTAGCTCACATCCTCAAGCTCTTCTTGGTTTATGCAGACTGAGTTAAATTACTTTTTAAATTGTACTTCAATGAGAACGTTTTCTTTCAAGTCAGTGCTCAACAGTGATTGATGGAAGGATGTAGGGAAACATTGGCTTTTCTCAGGATATACTGTAGATGACCTTATGTCCTATGTCCTTGTTTCATTTGAAAAGAATAATTACTAATCAATAGTGAAGGGTTAGGTGACACAGTAGGTTAATTTACTAGCCTTTTGCCTCTGGAGAGCTGGATTCTGGCTTAGGTCACTTGTAAAATGGGTTTGGTGGTTTCAGCCTTGTCCCTGGTGGATGTCTGGCAATATCACAGAAAACAAGCTTGAATTTGATATGTGTTAGGTGCCTGGCATTTTCTGCTTAGGGAAATCTCAGGGTTCAAGCTGTGGGGAGCCAGGCATGGGCAGGACAGGCACATGCTGACATCTGCAAGAGGAAATGCGACCCAGCACCGCAGCCTGCCCGACCCGTCTGCGGAGTTTGGGACATGACTCCCACTGCAACCAGGTGCATGCAAACTTTTAAAGACATGAGCTTCTGTTTCTCTCTGTAGCTGCTGAAATCTTACAGGGAATGGCTTTCAAGACATGCCTTTATAAAACCAGGGTCGTAATTACCTTTTTCTCAAAACTACCCATCCAGGAAGCTGCTTTCAGTTTGTGCTCCAGGAAAGCTCACTACGTGAAAGTCCATTTTATGAGTAAAAATATTTTATCTGTTTATAAATTGGGAAAATAATATAGTTTCAGCCATTTTGTAAAAATTATTACTTTTCTTTGCTCAGCAGTTCCAGATCTTTTATGCTTTGAATGAACATCTTGACATTATGCAGGAGGCTACCTTGGCTGCTTAAGTGATACAAACTCTTGTATGAGTCTTAGTATCAGGACTGCTTTAACCTTCATAGCCTGTTGAAACTTTGTTTTGTTTTTAAAGGGTAACTGTGATTGCAGTCATTAGTACAATTTAGATTTTTAATACTCATAGTTGGTCGATCACTGAAGTGTTTGACTTAACTGAGGGTACAGAAGGGGATTTGAGAAATTCAGATTTGATTTGTGCTTTTTGCTGTGCTCAGAGTGGTCCCCTTCTTTGAGTAATCTGTCTCACTGAACTGCACAAGATGGGAAAGGAAGAGTGAACAAGGTTAGGAATTGCAGGCAGAAAAGAGGTCTCTTTTTCAGCACTCACAGTTGCATTTCAAGTTGAGCAGAACTATAATTTGAGTATATAAAGAACTATAAAATACATGATGTATTGATGTTTCATGTTGGGCACAGAAAACGAATGGACAATTTGGACAATTTTGGACTTATTCTCACTTTTTTTTCTGCTGTAAGATGGACTCTTAATACTCATTCTTCCCTTCAGGACATTGTAAAGATTGGTGCTTGAGAAGGATTTAGATGGGACTGTGAGTAACCTAATGAGGAATTGGAAGGGATGAATAATTTTATAATCACTGCAGGTTTTGATAGGCATTAAATAAGTTCAAATAACCAATAAGGAAGATGAAATGAAAATTTGAATAGTCATCCATTTAGAGACTGTGCCAGGGGAAGTCTCATGGGGGGAAAAGTGTATGAACATGAGTGAAGACAATCATGCTACATATACAAAAGAGGATAATATAGGCTGGATAGACAATCTTAATTCTGGCATTCTCTAATCCTTGCAAGAGTAAATGTGCTGTCCTTCTACATAGCTTTTTTTTTGTTGTTGTTTAGTAATGTAGGTATGTTGCATAAAAGTTCAGACATGGCTGCTGCTATGTGTCTAGGCTGAATTGCCAATTGTCATCTGAATTTTCTTGTCGTCTCCCTACAGAAACAGGCTGACTGTAAGACACAGTAATGCTATCACTGCCTGTATCTGCCCTGGTGGGAGCTGCTTTTGTAGGCACAATGCCCTACTGGAACTGGTACGCTGAATTAGTCTTTCCATGGGAATGAGGAGGCAACTTGGAAAATAATTTCTTAAAGGGCTAAATGCCTCAGGCTTCATGGAGATGTTCTAAAGGGACTTCCTCATTGACACCATTTTGATTTGACCCCACAGTTAATTTTCTAAGCTATGAAGACTTTTCAAAAAGTTAAATTCTAACACATATTTCTAATTTGTAATATATACTTATTAGGTTTGCCATGTCATGCATTTTAATTGTGAGTTCTAACTGACTGGTTTAACGATACTTTGCAAAGTAAACTCAACATGTAGGTCATAAGTTCAGAACGAATGAATCCCTGGATGTTTACCAAACACCAAAATTAAATTACATTCTTAATTGTTTTGCAAATACTTTGGCCTAACTAATTAAATAGGAACGACTTTCTGCGTTGCTATAGTGCGAGGAATATTAAAGTCTTTAGGACTCATTTCAAATTAGCAAACTCAACTACTTTCATTGTACACTATGTGGTCAACTAGCACTTCAAAAATAGCCACTTCCCCTACCCTCCCAAAACAGACAAACTAAAAAACTAATAATGCATTACAACTTCAGTTGTAAGAAATACGTCTTGAGGACAATTATTAGGCTGAGCATATTCATTGTTACTAAATTTCTACCTACCTTCCCTGAGGCTCTTAGGGAGTCTTCCAGAGTATCCTAATGGATTCCTAGACTAGGAAGAATATGTGTTAAAAGTATTTTCTCTTTGTCTTGTTCCCTGATTCTTTACCAAATCAGTGAGACATAGACCTCAGAATACACAGGTGGGAAGGTAATTCAAAAAGTGAGTTTAGCTGTTTGCGCTGGAGCAGCTGAGGTTTTATTGTGTCTTGATCTCTTCCAGACATGAACTTCAGCTTCATGTACTAGTTCCCTGTGTTCAAGAAATGTGGTTGTCTCTCAAGGTTAACAGTTTCTTTGCTCTGGAGTAATAAGTACAGGGCTATGAACAGGAATACTCATACAGGTGAGTATCTACAAAGGTTTCTGAAAGCTTGGATTTGACTGAGTTCATCAGAGACTGAGAACAACACAAGCTCTGTGCTCTCTGTGATAAGTGATGTTGAGCAAGTGGACTGTTCCTCTCAATTGTATATGGCCTTTTCATTGAAGACTCTTCCATTTTGTGTCATGCTGCAAGGGATTGCAATAAACTAAGGAATTATGAAAATTTGGGTTGCACAGTGGCTGTGGATAGAAAGGACAGATTAATATTTGGATGTCTTAACCTTGTGTATATCCTTGTATCCTCCATAAACCCATGTGTGTATCCAATGTATTCTTGCAAGAGGATGATGTAGAGACATCAAGGATTATAAGAGTCCTTCTGGCTCTTCAACAGAATTATTTGCCCCTCCAGGATGTAACTTTATCCGTTCACTGTTTTCTTCCAAGCCCTTGCAGTCCGTGCTGTTGGTGTCTAACAAGACTATCTGACAAATGCAACCTCTCTTTTTTGGAAGTGGAGGAGAAAACGCTAACTGAGATTGTTTGCATATACTTTGCTACTGGGATAAACATGGCCTCTGTAGGTCAGAATAATACCCTTGAGTCCTGCCTGGGTCATTTACTGACTTATTCTGGAAAGCAAATTAAAAATGCAGAAGATAAGGAAAAAATATATAGTGTTTTGCATTGTTCTCAGAGATAACCATTATTAAGATGTTAGTCCTGAACAGCCATTAAGCTGTGCTGGGAAAAAGAAAACTTGTGACCCTTTTGACCTCTCTGCTAGTATTCAGAAGTGGTTGTGTGTAAAGCATCTGATGACATCAACCATTAAAGTAGAAAATGGTTCTTCTACAGATGTCTGAACCAGAAAAATCCCCCAATCTGCTAAAACTTCTGAGAAGTTTTAAGGGATTTTGCACTAATTGGTTAGCTGATGTTCCAGAGAGAGGCTAGGATGTTGATACAGGAAGCTGGACCCACATGTAATGTTTTCTAGTTTTTTAATATGTTTTTCTCTGGTTTATAAGACCTGGTTGAACACTTATATGAAACTACATAAAATTCCTAAATATTAAATTATGAAAAAGGCCTAGCGAGCTCAGCAAGCAAGCAAGCAAGCAAGCAAGCAACTAGTATATACATTCCAAGTATAAATGTCAGAATAAGAAGATTTTAAGGAACATGTTCAGCATCTGAAATTCTATCACAAGTTTAGGTTTAGGAGTTTTTTCCCAGCATTATGATTTTATCTTTACCTTAGAATAGAACCAAACTATCTTCAAAATGATATTGTCTTTCCAGAGAGGCAAAGAGTCCCCCTGCCAGTCCCAATGAGGACAACTAGTGTCTTTCAAAGTAAATTTTTAAAACTCTATAAGAATAACAGTTTTGCTAAAGAATTAAGTATTTGTGCAGTCATACATGCATCAGAAGTAATTGTGCTTGAAAGAATGTTTGTGCATGTTGCAACACTCTGACAAGTACATATTCAATATCCTAAACTGGGATGGGCTGCGGAAAATTTAAGCTCAAAGCTACCATTTTTGAAATTGTGCGTAAAATAATGGATTTTGCTGTTATGAAATTCTTTAAAGATCAGTGAAACTTAAGTCTCAGGAGAGAAACATAGCAACGAAAACAAACAAAAATGTACACAAGATAATAGAGTTTTGAAATATAAGCAGAGCTTAAGCAACTTTTGTATTTCAAAGGAAGGAAAACAGAGCCCTTTTCAGAGAAATTATGCCTCTCAACTGATTTTACTTAGAAAATTAAGAAGGGCTTATTTGCTGGGTAGATTTCTTCTCATTGAAGAGAATGTTTTTTCAGGTTTATGTTGATGATTTTGAATGATCATTTCCTGTTTCTACTAGCAGCTCTCAAACAAAGAGATTTCTTGAGTGATAGCTAAAGAAATGCCATATTCAGCCTTGCTGAGAATGATCATAGAGTAAACAAAACTTTGTGGTTTATTGGTGTCAGTTGGGAAAGGGGCTCTTTGCTCCTTGTGTTGCTCATTGTACTTCTATTGTTTACCACAGCTCTTGGTTTTATTGTGCTAATTACTCGGTGAGAGGCTACATTTTGCATTTTGGTTTCTTTCTTTTTTTTTTTTTTGTGGCAGAACCACACCTTGTTTTTCACTTAGCATGGCATGAACTTTTCTGTCCAAAGGTCCCTTATAGACTGGTTGGGATCAAACCTCTTGGAAAATATAATTTGCTTTAAGTAAATGCACTATTGTAAGAAAAGTATATATATTTTTATATCAGATATCTTTCTGAACCGTTTTTTGCCAGTATTATCTCTACTTCTGTCTGGAATGAAACCTGACACGACCCTGAAGAGAGTTCATATTTAAAAGTTTGTTACAAAAAGATTTAATTTTACAAAGGCCGCTAAAATGATAGAGCTCCTCAAAAAGATACAAGAGTGAATATGATTTCAAAGTCCAGACATATTATGGGTGAAAAGAGGTGAAACAGAGATTTTTGGATCACATTTGCAAATTACAACCTTTTTTCCCCCTAGGTGCTGTTTGTCTCTAAATTTCCCTTTATTGACAAGGTAAACATATATGGTACTTAGAAGTGACAAATATGCAGTACTCAGAAATACATTTCTGGTTTCTTTATTTGAGTAACCTCAGAGTTTCAAGGCTCATAGCAGAAGAAACTCAGAGGAATAATATTTTTAGTGATTTTTCTTCTTCCAAGGACAGAGTATTCCATGAGGCATACAATGACAGGAATTACTATGCACAGCTTTTTGAGAAGGGTAGTGATTTAAAATACTAAAATGGCTAACCATTTTTAATAGTGTATTCTAATTGCAGTAGCCTCTTTCTCTGAGCAGGCTCTACTAAGAGATAATTGACCTCTGTGTCTGTTAAGCACTCTCACATTTGGCTTGGGAAGCATAATTCACATCACAGCCAATTACCTTGTGATACAACCTACAAAAAACCCCCTCTACTATTGACATAGCCCTGCCATTTTTTTTCCACTTCTGTCTTCCTTTCGTCTTTCCTTCCTGGCTATAATATTTGGGTTGTCATATTTGTCAGATGCCCTCTTTGTTCTCTTCTATCTATTCTTTACTGTAGGAATCCAAACAGAAGAAAATAACAGACTCACAACAGCTCCACCATTTCAGTGCATAAAGCTGAACAATGATTTACAGTGACATAGAAAATAACTCTCTGTTAAATATTGCTTTTAGTTAGTTTTGTATATAAAGCCTTTCAAACTAGATGCTGAACTGTGTGTGATAAGGAAATCTGATAAAAGAGATTCTGTGTTGCTTGCTGCTATAGAATTGTCTGTTATTGTGCCAGGTAGTGTTAAATAAAAATTTAAGCAAAGCCATTCAATTACTCATGGCTCCTTAATTGTTTCTTTCAGATTTGCTGTACTGACCATCCTGTTGGCACCTGGGCAAATCACATAAAGTAAAACAGTGTGTAAGAAAATATGACTCCTTTGGGAATAAAAGTCTCACTAACTAGACCTATGCCTCTGTTACTAAAAATGGCCCAGAGGTCAGCTGAAAATCAGAGTGATTAATAGATCTAGTAGAGTCTTGCAGACTGCTGGAGATTGGTTTCCTACTGAAAATGCTTAACTATTGGACCAGGCTGACCATTAGCCAAGAAATGACAGCAAAAGATGATCTGACTGGTAAATGGGTCTCAGTCCTACCTCAATAACTCATGATCAAAACCTTAAGCTGCTTTGCCATAAGTGGCTCTACTTGCTCAAGCAGGCAGAAAAGTTCTACTTTCATGGCCATTACAAACATGTTTGTAAAGCACCAACTGGATTTCTGTTGACATTATCTTATCTAGGCTGATTCTAGTTGCTGCTGTCCCTGTCCCTGCAACTTTTAGAATCTGGTAAATCACAGAAATACCAACACTGCAAAATTCTGGTTACTGAATTTTCTGTATGCTGAAAGAGTTGTGACTCATGACGTTATTAAAACATAGATTGCCAAAACCATTGAAATTTAGACAACAGGATTTTCAAATATGCCTCTGACCCTGAAGAATCAGTAATGCATACCTGGGAGCTGTCAGAACCTCAGTCAAAATCTCCAAAGGTAAAATACCTGTCATTTTTCTGGAAAATAGAGCTTTCTATGAGCTAGATTTTTCTGTGCCTTAACACCTCCTTGAAAATAGGAACTTAATGAATAACTTTGGATGATAGGTTTATGAAGCACTCTTCTATACTCTGGTGTGTCAGGTTAAAAGCATAAGATGCAGTGCTATTTTGTAGAGTAGAATTTCTGAAGTTCTTTCCAGGAACACATTGATAATATTCTGTGACTGAATACACTTGATACGTCTTTAATTTGCTTTATATTTGTGGCAAGATAGTTAATAGAGGTTTGAATTTAAAAAGGTGGTGTAATATATATTGTATATACTGTGTTTATATTATACTAATCCTATGCTTCAGGGCTCTCAGTGATTACTTTTAGGGCAAAAAAGAATTTTCCTTCTTTGATCCATAATGAGAATGCTTTTTTTCACCTTCCTCCAGGCAATGGAACTAGAGATGTATAAAGTATTTTTAGTGGCATTAAATTCATAGCTGTCTGATTGGTATATATTGCTCACACACTCAGGATTAAACAAGTGACCAGATTTGGGGTCAGGAAGTGTTTTTCCTGTGGCTGAGATTGACTACCTAAGTGGTATTTTTTAAACCTTTTCTTGTACCATGGAACATCATGTGCTTCCCAGCATTTTGTTGAAATTTTATTTGAAAAATTCCTTTCAGATAGACACTGGGGAAAAAAAATCTCTTTATTTTGTAGCACAATATATTTATGTACCTTGCCTTTTTATAAAATAACTGAAGCTGGTTGAAGAGTGCAGCACAGTTTTTGTAGCTGCCATAGGTGTGGCACAAATGGAGTAGTCTAGATGAAAGGCAAAAAGACATTTCTAATAGAGTAGCCCATGGCTGCAGTTCTGGGCACACTGTTGCATGTGTGCTCTTCCATTCCTATTTTCTTGTGTTTTGAACAGTCACATCAGAGGTGGGCTGGAAGTGATTTTGATGTCTGGCACCAGGCTGTCAGTTTTGTAGAGAGAAAATCAGAGAAGGAATGGCAAGATGGGGGTTATGTGGGTGGAAATCCAGTGGTTGACTGTCTGTGTGCAGTGTTTGGAAGAGACACCATGTACAGCTTGTTGTATGGAGAGCAAATTGGCTGGAGAGCTATAGAAGGTTTTGTTTGTTTCCATTTCTGTTTTGCGTTGAAGAAAATGCCCTTGGTTGCTTTTAGGTTACACACAGTGCTTGCAGTCTCAAACATGATGCCTCATCTGTTTTTTCCTTTCTTCTGCTAAAGCTAATAGTAGTGTAAATGTGGGAAATTGTAGATATGTTTCTGATTTAAATAGAGAATACAATGCGAACTTATTAGATTAATAGTTATAATGAAACCTGCATGCATTTTTCTTGGCAGTCATTTCAATCACTTCATTGTAAGCAATCCAACTTTTCTGTGTTTCCTCAGTGAAGCATATTTCTAGAGAATTCAGTCTTTCCAAGTGCATTGTCAAGTGCTGATAAATTTTTATGAGCTTCAGCTAGTGGGTGACAGCCACCATGGATATCAGAAATTATAGGAGAGCACTTAATGTGTTCTAGTCCTCCTCTGGAGTACATCTGCTTCAAGTGTCAAATCATGACTGGTATAATCTTTAATTTTTTCCCCTTGATTGTTGGAATAATAACTAAAACTCTCCCTAGAAAACCCAAACAAAGTTTTGTTAGGATAGTAGACATTTCATGCTAATATCATAAAATCCAGTGAAAGCAGGGATGGTCTGGGGTGACAGACCACCACGCATCTCTCCTTACCTGTTCCTTGGTGAGGGTATGAAGTAAAAAAAACCAGGACCTAAACAATTCTTAAGTGTCTCCTATGCTGAGCTGACACATGTTACAAAGATTACACCTGTCACAGCAGGATTGGCTATCCACAGAGGCCAAAATTCATTTTATCCCCCTTTAGACAACTGAGGTTTGTAACCTGGAAACAGAGGGGCCTTGCTATATATAGTGAAAGAGAAAAGGGATTTCAGTTCCTAAGAGATCAATGTTTACTCTAATATGCTTTTAAATGAGAAAAGAAAGTCTATGCATTTCTTGGCTAATGTAGATATTGAAAGCAAGGGACATGAGAAAAGCAAGATATAATTACAGACTCTGGCTTGATTATTTTTTGCATACTAAGCCACGAACTGGTAAGCACCCCAAAGGAAATTAGCTATTTTATTTTGTTTAACATCCTGAGAACTCAAAGTATTTCATCAAAATGGTGAATTTAAAGCAGAGATAAAATGGCTTGCCTAAATATCATACAATAAATGGAGAAGTGTCCTAGTGTATAGTCTAATAAAGCATCTAAAAGATTTCATCATATAAGAAGAAGCCCCCCAAATGTGCTAGTTATAACTTCTGGAGCAATAGCTCAAAATTTCTGATATTGAGATGCTTAAACACTCAGTATGGCAGTAATGAGTAAATACAGATAATGGGAGAGGGAGGAGAGGGACAGGAGTGCTTGGAGAGAGCTTGGACAGAGGGTGCTATGGAACTCAATCAATGCACACCCCTGTGTCCACAGAACAGAAAGGAAGCTCTTGCAATGAAGTTTAAACAAGGTCTACTGAGCTGGAAAGAAGGAAGAGGTTCTTGTGGAGCATGGCAAGAGGACATAGAGAAGTGGTGATAAACAGAGATGGTGAATTGGAATGTGCAATCAAGAATTATGAAGAGAGTGGGGGGAAATGTGGTAATTAGTTAATAGTGGCAGAAGCAGTTTCTGTATATAAATATTTGACTTATTTCTGTGGAATAATTCACAGTGGAGTTGAAATATCCATTGACTCTAAAGTATTTTGACTTCCATAAAGTGAATTCTGCACCATCTAAGGGTTTTGTCATACGCCTTGATGTAATCCTTGCAGATTGGAGCACTGTTCACTTAATTTTTGACATATTTAGTTAGAGTATAATGAGCATGTAAAGAAAATAAAACATCATTATATGTAACACAGATGTACCAGATTTTATTTTTGCATTCCTCTGAGTTATAACACTTACATTGCAGTACCATCTGTAATCCCTGGCAGAGCTGAGGCATTCTACAGATATATAAGAAATGACAGGTACCCTATGACAAACAGCTTACTGCCTAGCACACTGAGCAAGCTGATGAAAGAAAGAAGGTACAGAATATGAGCGAACAGGCTGAGCGAGCTAGTGAGGGAGGTAACAAAAAATAGAAAATTAAATTTACATAGGCATGTAAGTCATCTAGGAACCTACCTCAGAAGTCAGTAGGTTTCAAAACTAGATTGTGCATCACTGTTTGCCAGCAGATGTAAGTTTCTTGAACACCACACTATCTTCAAAATGAGATGTTTGTTCTCGTACCAATCACCCCTTTGTGGTCTATGGGGCACTCCAAAGAAAGTGCAAGAGATGCTGGGAAAACATGGAAATTCATGAGAAATAACAAGTTCAACTTTATGTCCATACATTACTGAGTATTAAAACCTATTACCTGCAAAGTCACTGGGGAGACTTATACCTTCAGTGTCTCAAAGTATATTTTAATAAAGCATTAATTAAGTAAAATATTAGGCTGCTAAGGTAACATGGGCTGCTAATTTGGATTAATTTAAAGGGATGGTCTCAGGTTCTTACTAGGTTGTTTATGTGCTCTGCACTTTGATTTTCATTGCAAGAAAAGTCGAGGACATGGCTTGCCTGAAAAAAAGCTCATTGTGCTTATTCATTAAGAGAGATATCAGAGTCCACAGTGTTTTGAAAACAATTAGTTGAACGCATAACACTACAGTGAAGGCATTGCAACATCACTTGCTTCTGTGGGAGTACCAACAATGCACGGGGTGACTGAATATTTCTTTTTCCAGGACACTACACTCAATAGCTATAGTTCAATTAAGGTGGACTTCCACTTTGCTTTGATTATGGTGTTTCATTACTGTCCATTTACTGAAAGAAGTTTATTGATGATATAAGCCTGGTGCATGATATATGCAATCAAAACCCATCAATGAATCACCATGAAATAAAAGCCCTGAACACAGAAAAGGCACCAGTCAAATGCTTCTGTGCTATTAAGCAATGTTTGTATCAGCATCCAGCCCTCCCTGAGGGCATTACTGAGTCTACCTTAATTTTTTTCATCAAGATGTCTAAAATCAAGGAATTACTTGGCCATATTTATATACATTTAAATAGAATCACCAGTTCTAGAAGTGTAGGCATTTGCTGCTGGTAGAAAACCTAGAGGGTTTATATACTTTTTGGCATTCTTTCTACAGTGACAAAGTGTCCTTTATTCAGGGATTCAGTATTCCAGGTGATGAACTCTTGCCAAAATTTTCAAGCTCAAGTAACTAAAACTAGATACCCGGAGAAATGGTTCCTAAATTGTTCACATAGAGTTCCAATTCCTAACAACAAATGAGATAAATTAAGGAGTGTTGCACATGTGAAGCAATTTTGAAAAGAATTTTATTAAGTCATTTAGATGACAGAATGTGGTTGCTTAAGTATGGAAATGCCTTCAGATTTTACCTGAAAAAGCAAAATCTATAAAAGATACACACAGGGAGGACAAGTGAATAAATTAAGTGTTTTAATAAGCTGGAGAGTGATACAGCAAGGAAAAAAAGTAAGTGGTAAATGATTTATCATTTTCTAGGTAGCACATTTTTTTATGGTTCATTTCCTCCCCAATGTGAAATCTATAAAAAGAGTTTTCAAGGAAGTTGTGCAGAGTTCAGGGTTTCGTTAACATATTACAATTACCCTGTGGCCATTCCTTGCTGTTAATCACAAGACCACAACAACTTCTAAAAATACCAACCCACAAAAGGGTAGCTGTTATGAACAGATTTCTCCCTTCACCACAAAAAACCCCTGGAGTTTAAGAAAAGAACCCAGACTCTTCATCATAAGTGGCTTTAATTTCAGTCTACACTGTGTGCTTCTCACTTCTATAGCCTCAGAATTTGTGACTGAACAGCATTGTTTGGGCAGCCTACTTGAAGATGTCAGAAGCAATTACTTTCACAGATTTAAGATGTTATCATACAAACTGGACAACACAAGTGAGGCTATTTGTTAAGCATTTAATCATATTTTATCAATTGTCCAGAGTTTACATCTCACCACAGATTATATCTCAGTTTGAATATGAACAGCAAATGGAGGAGAACCTTAACTAAATGAGGTTGTCTCTGGTATTTGAATGGCTTTCTTGAAAACTGACTGCTTGCCTGAGGCAGGGAAAAGCGAGGAGAGGAGGGTGGGACCTGAGATGTTGAGCAGGGATTGAAACATTACAGTTCACACACAGCTCCTTCAATGGGAAAGACTTCAAACATGTCACAGAAAAAACGAAGCTGGTGAAGGGTCTGGAGCCCAAGTCCTGTGAGGAGCAGCTGAGGGAGCTGGGGGTGTTTAGCCTGGAGAAAAGGAGGCTTCTCTTCAACTGCCTGAAAAGAGGATGCAGCCAGGTGGGGGGGGTCAGCCTCTTCTCCCAGGTGACAAAGTGATAAGACAAGGAAATGGCCTCCACTTGTACCAGGGGAGGCTTAGGTTGGATATTAGGAAAAAATTCCTCCTTGACAGGGTTGTCAGGGAACAGGCTGCCTAGGGAAACAGTTGAGTCACCATCCCTTGAGGCATTTACAAGACATGTGAAGGTGATGCTGGGGGAAGTGGTTTAGTGGCGGACTTATCGATGCTGGGTTAATGGTTGGACTTCGATGCCAAATTCACTTGGTCCGATCTTAGAGGACTTTTCCAGCTGAAATTATTCTGATTCTATGTACATGAGGTAAATTAAGGCCAGCTTTTCACACAGGGAGCTGCAGTGGGGTTTGTTTCATATGCAGATGTTGGGTAGCACTGTTTGTAGGTTTTTAGGATACCGAAGAAGGGCTGACAAAAGAGAACTGGTCTTAACCATGTCTTCAAGACAAAATGGTGTCATTAAGATTTTAATTTAGATGAGAAGATTGCTAAAAGGGCTTACTAAAAAGTTGTGAAACTTTACTCATGCCATCTCATCCAATGTCACTTTTAATTTCATCTCTCTAGAAAAGTCTCTGCGATTGTTGTAGTTATACTGGTGGCACTGGTTCTAGTCCAGGAGCAGCTTCTCTTCCATCTTTACCCCCCTGTGTTAATTTCAAAGCAAATACCAAATAATCTCTATCAGGGCCAGCAAACTCATTATGTGAGAGCTAATTTGTTAAAGTCAATGTTTTCCTTATAAACCAAAGCCATGTTTTGTAAACTAACTTTCATTAAAATTTTCATTTTTCATTTTTCATTTCTTTTTAATTTTCATTTCACTCTTAAGAGTGCATCATGTTATTATTATAGATGTTTTTTGCCACGAAATTATTTTGTATTAATATTGTACATATTTTAATATCTTTGAACAGTAGGATGGACCTTGTGGCTAATTAAGATTTCCTCCAGCTCCTTTATAAAAATCTTCAATTTCTATATAGAAGAATATTGCTATTCTTATTTGCCTTTAACTTTAGATAATGATAATTAATTAAAATATTAAAGTACTTGGTTAGCAATCTGTTTTTAGTATATTTATTTTCCTCCAATTATAGTGCAATTTTTCTGGTTTTGTCTGTCAGTAATACCACACATTTACATGTATTCAGAAGGCATCTGGTTCACACATTGTCCATGAACAGAGATATTTTATAATGTATTTTTCTCTTCTAAGTTGTTCTCTGCGAACAAATTTCAACCTTAGACTGAAAGAAAGGGTTTGTAGTAGATATAATTTTTAAATTTTTCTTGTTCTTGCTATTCTATTTTATGACTGAGGGTCTAATCTTCATGTTCCTGACTTAAACTGCAATAAGTTTTGTTTAAGTATGGTTAACAAATGGGTGATTAATTATTAACTAGCAATCCCATTGCCTGAAAGCCTTGTACTTGGCACCCCAAGTATTAGTTTTGTTAATTTTTTTCTTATCTGTTAAATCTGACCTGATGTCTTCATAATTAAGAAAACACTGAAAGACCTGAAGCTGAAAGCAAACCTCTGCTTGGACAAAAACATACTTATGCTAAAGCCATTTGTTTAAAAAACATTTAAACTTATGAGTTCAATCATAATAAACTGAAGTCCTCCAGAAAGTCATTGAAGTTCTCCGTGGTTATACAAACAGAGTAGACTCTGATTCTCCAATCAGATATACATCTGCCTAAAGGAACATTGACTTTAAGCAGTGTTTATGGGGCTTTCTCAAATACTTGCCAATGGTTTTACTTCTCCTCCAGATGTGAATTGGGATTTCACATCAGGTAATACAGGTAATTTCACCATTTGATAGCACGCTCCAGAATTTATTCTCTCCCTCCTCAATACCTCTTTGTCCACCTCACTTTAAAAGTGAAAACTAATTAATCTTATCACCTCAAATCTTGCTACTTTTTTGCTACAGAAATTCCATCTTTCTCTGAGGATCTGTATATATATATATATATATATATATATATATGTTTTATATTTTTTTAGATCTGAGGAATTGCTGCATTTTGGGTGTGTGGAGATGGCCTCTATCCAGACAACAGGCAGAGCAACATATACAGCCCTGACACAGCAACATGTATAACCCCACCAAGAGTAATTTCTCCTAAATGTCTTATGGAAAATCAGATATTCTCTCTGTTTGGTTTCTGGTGTTTTTAAGCCACTGCAAGTATTAGGAGCAGGAGCTAACATAGAAGAGGAAGAAGGGAAAAAGAAAGGCCTGGCTCTTGCAATGGGGAGCAGATGAGGCTGCTATTCAGGATAGCGAGGCAGACAAATGGGAACATAACCCTGGCTCTGTACATACTGGAGAATGCTCCAAGGCTCCAAGGCCAGGAGCTTAGCTTAGGGTCCTGTCCTTGTAAACCTTTTTCTGTAAAAGTTCCTACAACAGACCACATTGCTTCAGTTTGCCTGATCTGTCTTAGGTTTGGTGGATTTCTTCGTTCTTTTTAGTTTATGGTGTCATGTGAAGGAACACTTTAGGTGTAAATAGGTAGAAGGAAAGGTAATCACTACTGTTCTTAAAAAGGATAAATATGAGTAAAACAGACCCTTCTGGGGCATTCCAACCACCCAGATATCTGTTGGAGTCAACATGGCAGACCAAAAACAATCCTGAAGGTCCTTAGAATATGTCAATGGCAACTTCCTTACACAAGTGGTTGAGGAGCCATCAAGAAGAGGCACCATACTGGACCTTGAGCTCACCAGCAGGGAGGAGCTTGTAGGGAATGCAGTGACCAAGGCAGCCTTGGCTGCAGTGACCACGAGAGGGTGGAATTTGAGATCCTCAGGGCTGTGAGGAGGGCAAGCAGCAAGCTCTCTGCTCAGGACTTCAGGAGAGCAGAGTTTATCCTCTTCAAATGCCTACTTGTTAGAGGATAATGGGATAGAACACTGGAGGGCAGAGGGACGCAAGGATGATAGCTGATATTCAAGGATCACCTCCCCCAACATCACAAACAGAGCATCCCAACAAGGGAGAAATTGGGAAAAAATGCTGGGGGGCCTCCAAGGATGAACAACTAGCTGCTGAGCAAACTCAGATTGAAAAAGAAGCTTTCAGGAAGTGGAAATAAGGACAGTTGGCCTGAGAGGAATACAAGGAAATTGTATGGGAAGATAGGGGCAAGGTTAGGGAAGACAAAGCCCAGATATTATTGAGTCTGGCCAGGGATAATAAGGATAGCAGGAAGGGCTTTTATAGATATGTTGCCAGCAAGGGAAAGACTAAGGATAATATAGGCCCTCTCTGTAATGAAATGGGAGACGTGGCCACCCTGGACAAAGAGAAGGTGGAGGTTCTCAATTACTTCTATTCCTCAGTCCTCAACAGCACGTGCTCCAGCCATGCTGCCCATTGTTGAGAAAGGCAAATGCAGAGAATGAAAACCTTAAGTCCACTGGAGAAGATGATAAGGTTTGAGACCATCTAAGGAACATGAATATGCATAAGTCTGTGGCACTTCATGATCATCTGTGGGTCCTGAGGGGGATGGCAGGTCAAGTTGCTAAGCTGCCATCCATGATTTTGAAAAATTGTGGCAGTCAGGTGATGTCCCTGATGACTGGAAAAAGGGAAATTTAACCCCCATTTTAAAAAAGGGGAAAAGAAGACCTGAAGAACTACAGACCAGTCAGGCGCATGGAAAACAGAGTTGATTGGTAACAGTCAAACTCATGAAGGGAAAACTAGAAATTTAGAAAGGGGAAATTGCACCTGACAAACTTGGCCACCTTCTATGATGAGGTTGCAACACTGGCAAATATGGGCAGAGCAACTAACATTGTCTACCTGGACTTATGCAAAGTGCATACTGTCCCACACCTGCATCCTTGTCTCCAAGTTGGAGAAACATGGATTTGATGGATGGACTACTCTATGCATAAATAACTGGCTGGATGGCTGCACACGAACAATTGTGTAGACCTCATACTAATCTTCCATTATCTAAAGGGGGCTACAGGAAAACTAAAGAGGGAATCTTCATCAGGAGCTATAGTGTTAGGACAAGGAGTATTGGTTACAAAGTGAAAGAAGAGAAATTTAGGTTAGATGTTAAGAAAATATTTTTTTACTGTTAGGGTGGTGAGACACTGGAACAGGTTGCCCAGGAAAGGTATGGATGCCCCATCCTTGGCAGTGTTCAAAGCCAGGTGGGATAAGGTCTTAGGTAACCTGGTCCAGTGAGAGGTATTCCTACCCATGGCAGAGGGGGTTGAGACTGGGTTGTCTTTAAGGTCCATTCCAACCCCTTAAATGTTTATGATTCCCTGGCTCTGTGTACAAATTTATTTGCTAGCCAAAAGTACAAACAGAATTCCTGCCCTAAACTGTCATGCTAAATTCAGCTTTTTGATTTTCTCAATGTTTTCTCTCATACCTAACATATACCAGAAGGTGAGCCATGGGTGGCTCACTGAGGCATCTTTAAAGACAGGAATTACTCATCATCATCCACCCTAAAGAATTAAAGTCATTCTTTTCTATTTTCCCTATTAGATTTGCATATGCTGCAGAGCTAACCAACTTTAAGAGCAGGGAATAATAATAAATAATTCCCTTTCCTTCAGCAAAACAACTTAATTTAATTTGACCAGCCACAGGGAAAAAAGAAAACTAACCCAAAGAAATAATCCCTTCAAGAAAAACATCACTCTTCTGCCAACTGTGTTTCCCAAAGTGTCACAGACTGAAAGCCAAAGTTAACACTGCCTTCTCAGTCATATAATGGCAAAACAGGGAGTCCAGGTTGCATACAGGTCATCCAGTGTAGAGAAACAGCTTCTCATCTCACTTGCCCACAGTGCTGTGTGACAAACATGCAATGTTTAAATGGCAAATGCAATATTTAAATGGCAAGCCAGATAAGGCATCCATCTTGTTATGATTACATTTTGACCTTTTCTGAGTTGCATAATATTAGAGTAATTGTATAATTGGTTTCATTTCTTCTGTGCTCTCCCTTGAAAGTACCCAACCAGCAGTGATTCTCACCCTCTTGTAGGCAAAAGCTATTTCAAACCACCTACCTATCAGTTTCATCACTTCTCTCACTCTCAACTGGTTCATACCCTTATTGAATATAATATGCCTTCCTCCCCTGTGGCAAATTGATGGACTTAAATGGACTTTTTCTGAATGTTATGAATATAGCATGCAGCAGCTATGAAATAGTTGAAAGATTTGGATCACTAAATCTTGAAAAATTATTCCTGATTAGCAGGTAACATGGTTCAGACTAACTTTCTCTTTCTATAGCTGGTCCATTTCCTTCAGTAGTTGCATTTTTTGGCAAGCTGTGATGTAATGACTATCCATATCATGATTTGAACTAGTGGTTAATCAAATTGTGTGTAATAGAACAGCAGGGTTTTTTTGTTTGCTTCCTGTAATGCTGTTTGCTTTGAATTCTATGCTTTTAACATTTGTGTTGTAGTTTGGCTACGGTTCTGTTATAATTATTTCAGATGTTCAGTTAGCCATTTGAGGAGTAGGCTGTTACCAACAGGAATATTGTCAAGGACACTTCTAAAGCAAATAACTAAACAGGACTTCTTAGGTGCTTTGATGTCCTTTGTTTTTCAAACATTTGCACTGACATATTTTCCTATATAATTATCACAATCACAAATAAGATGTGATCAAAGCATTCGGCTGCTTATGAAGGTTGAAACTTTTAACTTTTCACTTTTGGTTTTAGAGATCTTATGCTTACAATTTTAAAAGCATCTGGGGAAGCCCTAGTTGGCAGGTTTATATAGATTTGGGTGTCTGATACAGTCATTTTTTGGTGATTTTATGCGCAGGGCAAGTACTGGATCTACCTTCTGAGTTGATGGTGCTGCACTGCAGTGTAAATGCTGAAAACCCAAAGCACTGTATTACATGAAGTCACTAAGAAAGAAAACGGTGTCACGACTGAGTACAGTGATAATTTCTACTGCCTTATTCTACACTGTAAGTAAATATCATACACGATTGACATGGATTTACTGGCATGCAGAAGTAAGAAAACACAATACATGAATGTGGTTTCCATCGCCATGGTCAGGTAGCCCATGTACTCTGTTCCTGCAGTGGGGAAGGTGGGCTGTCACACCATCTCAGTAGGCTCTGGGTGCCTCACTAGCCATGAGCTGAATGCATCCCCACAGGACTTCAGGAACTTCAGTCTTCCTGCCAGCCTGCCCACAGCCCTCCCTCATCATCTAGCTGGCTGTGTCACCTGTGCCCAGAACTGTGGTGATCTGTGAAACCAGTCCTGCAACAACACGAATGGTGAGTGCTTTGGCTGTGCTGCAGCAGGGTGAACAGGATGGTGCTCTCATCGTGTGGCCTGTCCTTGTCAAACCAGTTGTGTTATTGGCATTGCTACCGCTCTTCCTGCTGTCATGACTGTTTTGCTACTTTCTCCACTCTTCAAATAGTAACCCTTTGTTGGTCTTATTGAATCTTCCCATCTTTCTTCTGCTTCCAGCTTTGCTTTTAATGTTTTTCATAACAAACACAGAAGGAGAAACAACCCTGTCATTTATTTTTGTGCCTATATTGCTGCCCATCCTTTCAAGTTCATTCTTTCAATGAAATTTAATTTAGCTGCTGCAGCTGTACTCATTGCTTAAAATAAATATATTAAGAGGTGTAGAAAATGGTCAGGTATTCAAGGAAAGTGCTTGCACTTATGCTTGCTGCTGACATTTGCAGTGCTCTTTAAGAGGCCTGAGCTGTTGCCATACGTTTCTGCAGGATAAAATGACTTAAGATTCTATTTCAGTCTGTAATTTCTATCATTAAATGAACATCCCTGGTGACACTGAGATGGAACTTTAAGTTTCCAATGCATTTTCCAAAAGGAATAGGAGATAACCCAAGTGTCTAATGTTAGAGTCACAACATCAGGACTGGAGATGAGCCAACACTAAGGTCTGTGTGGGAGCTGCTACCTAAGCAAGTTGACTTAATGTTCAGTGGGCTGAAGTTTAACAACAACTTTCCATGTGTCTTTCATGGAACTATTGAGATGCTTTAAGAAAGGCACCTAACTAGATGTTTGCAAGTAGTTTTTTTGTTTGTTTGTTTATGTTTTGTTTTTGTTCTTGTGGGTTTTGTTTGTTTGTTTTTTGTTGTACCTTTTGAATTGTGCTGGATATTTGGCTCCACATTGTGTTTCCTTGCTTTCTAGGTGTAGCACCCTGCATACTTCTAGAGTTAAAATAAATCACTCTTTTTCAGTGTTGGAATAAAAAGCAGATTAAAAAATGTGGGGAAAGAAGTGATTTGCTGTGGGTAGACATCCAAATGATACACATAGAGAATTATTATGTTTGAAGCTTAGGATGACAAAGTAGAGAAAGATATTTCATACTGCCCTACTGTATGTGGGGAAGTGCAATCCATCAACTGCTTTGATAAGCTTTACCATTTTTTTGGAGATTGCTGTGAAATGATCTTATGAGCTGAATCAATTTAGACATTCCAAAAAAAATGTCTTTTAAAATATCCAAGTGGTATATATGAAGAAATGATTGTTGTGTTTGTGTCTAGAGATCAATGCATTTTTCTTCATTTGCATTATGCTCTGACACTGCTGTAGCTTCTGGAGTTGCATTTTCAGTAGCACTTGCTGTTGATTTATTTTTAATTTGATCTTAATCAGCTCTGTGTTTTTATCCCCTTTCTTTTTGTCATTTTATTTACTTAAGTATCAGCACAGCTCCTCAATAAGAGGCTTGGAAAGAGAAAGCTCACATTGTCTGGCTTCAGTAACCATCAGCTGTATTACCACATGCACATCTATCAAGATTAGTTACTTTTCCAGTACATAAAATCCATTTATGTAACAAGAAAATCAAATAAATACCGTTGTGTTTTCTTAAAATCTCTAGTGTCCATGTCTTTCTTTGGCCACATAAAAAATGATTTCTGGGAATTTAACAGCATAAGGTTTAGTTGTTATGTTAAAGTCTCAAGTGAACTGAATAGAAAACTGGACTTGTCAATATCCTGTATGAAAAGGGAAAATAAGTGAGGTTGCCTTTTGTTTGAGCAATGTGAATTTAAGTAAATGCTTTGTTATTTCAGTATCATTTTACATCATTCTGCATAGACACTTGCCTGGCTCTCACCAACAAAAACACATTAGTCTCCTCCAACTGTTCCCATTTATACATGCCTCTGAAAAATACTGGTCATCCAAGAGACCTTCAGTAGGTGAGTCAGTGATCTATCACAGGCCAAAAGCATGAACTTAGTAGACAATATAGCCAAATTCAAAGTGAGGGGCAAACTTGGCTGCAAGGAGTCTGGGAGATGTGTCTCTCCTGTGGCTGGAGACCCACCTGATTTTTGATGGACACCTTATCTTGGGGAGAGCTGTGGAGCTGAGTGGAGGGGAGCACAGAGGGGCCAATGACACGGCTGAGACCACAGGCACAGGTAAGATAATGTGGTGGGGTCACTCTTTCAATGATGAGTTTTGGCAGGAGTGTCCTGCCTGCCTCCTTCTCTGAGACCTTACACTGAGTAGGGGGAGTACAGGCCAAGGCGCTACAAAAACCACAAAGCAGAGCAGCCTGTTTCTTCCCCAGACCATGGCAAATATTGACAGAAGTGCTTTAAGTTTAAGATCTCACTAGGCAGGTCTATAGAGGGGCACCTTCCTTTCCCTGCCCCAATTCTTCTTCCTCCTTTTTTCCATTAGCTTTTCCTGTACCCAGGATCCTGACACTTTGTACTTCAAGTGAGGCAGCTGACTAGACTCCTGGAGTCCCTCACACCATACAAGTGCCTGTGCCAGTGGGAGCTGTTCTGTACCCCCCAGTTTTCCAAGAAGGACAGCTTTAGGGAAGGTTGCAGTTCCCTGAAAAATATGTATTATTACCTCTTCTTATGTTTTTCTTTACTTCAGACATGTTCATACCCTGCATGACAAAAGTTCCTAGGAAAGTATGAAGATGGACATTTCACAAAGTCAAACTGCTGCCAAGACAGGCTTTTAAGGATAAAGCATACTTGCGCTATTTATTTTAGGGTGGTGTCTGATTATCTGCTCATCACTGTTATGTCTGGATCACAGCATTGGCAGTTTTATATAGTCAGATGTTTGGATAGCATACTCATTATCTAAAGATAAAGGAGATGTGGGAAGAAATTACTCTCAGAATTTCTTTTTTGCACCTTTTTCTCCGTCTGATTATGTTCCCTTATTGCATATAGATTCTTTCTAAAATTAGGAAGGGTTTCTAAATGGATTCTCTGTCAGCAGCGGTAGAAATGGACAGAATTTTTAACTTTTTCCTTAGATTTATGGGCATTTGGAATTCAAGGAAACATAGTATGAATACATGGAATTTTTTTAATGCTGGTCTTTTCATATTTGATCCATAAATACATTTGATTCTCTAGTCCTCATTTCCCTATCCACCAGTATCCATTTCCCAGTGGAAGCCAATGCCACTCACTTTGGCATGTTCTTTTTTGGGGTGGTATTTCTACATGGGAACCAGGATATGTGAATCTGTGTGGGGAGGGGAGTGATGGTTACCAAAACTGGGAAATGCTCCTGGAGTCCACAGAGCAGAAATAGGTTATGTCAATATCACACTATGGGGCAGAGTTTAAGGCATTTCCCAGAAAATAGTCTGAAACTATTCTATTCAGGTCAGCTCCAGTTCTGGGGAAGCATGAGAGGGGATTGTTGGGTATTTTTAGGGCAAGCCCTTTACGTGTTCCCTAACATGAATTTCATTTTTGGAACCTCTTCCTTGAGAAAGCAAATGAACAAATACACATATCTGTGAGCAAGGTTATCGGTGGGGCACACCTTAACTCAGAAGGTGTGTTTAAAAAGAAAGGTACTTCCTTCTTCACTGAGCATTCGCCAAGTATAAGCAAGGCATGCCCGTGTTGTGAGCACTATTTTCATGATTTTTAAGCAAATAATGTTAATTTGAGGAAGGACCAGGTATTGAGGGTGTTTGAAGTTAGAGCTGAAGAACTTGTGCTGGCTTCTGTAAATGTAAATTTCCCCAATATACCGTGTTTGGCTCTAGTTAGGGTTATAAATCCTGCATTTTCACAAGTACTAAATTCACTGACAAATTTTGAAAAGTACCTTTCATTTCTTTCTGAGTGCTGTGTCACAGAGGAAGGTTGAAGACATGAGAAATACTTGGGCTAAATGCCCCCTTCGGAGTAGCTTGGGTGAAATATCTAAGGAATGTTAATCCTTTTAGTTTTAGTCATGTTTACAACTAGCCGTTTTAAAGCGATGCAAAGTGAAAATTCGGCTATCACTAAGCACGTTATATCTGTGGAGGATGGAGAATGATTTGTCAAGTTACTCCTCTGAAGCTCTCATCATTGTGTGATGTTGCCAGACTTGCAATAATTCACAAATGCAGTAGGTTCCTTCGGAGAGCCTTGCAAGCCACCGCTCGCAGGTAGCGTAATCTGACACGATCCTTGTAGGCTTTTGTTTACTCTCCACATGCACTAATAAATCCTCAGCAAGCTCTTGTTTACAGTTTGAGGAAAGGTGCTTTTTGAAGATAGCAGGGTCACACAATCCATGGTACTGCTGCCCCTCTTAACTGCAGGCTGGAGCAATCCATGTCGAGCCGCCCTGAAGGATACTGCACTCCAAAATGCAGCAGTAAAAAGACAATACTTAGACATTTAAGAAGTCAAGGATTTAAAGAAGCAACCTAAATCAATTGGACCTTAATCTAATGGGTCTGAAAAGAGACACAGAGAAGCTTCAGGCACTTGGACTTGAAAAGTACATTGTGCAGTGTTGCTGGTGTTTTTTATGTTTGGCAGGTGGAAAGCTCTTTAATGTTTCTAGAAAGCAATGTTCATATGTGTTCTCAGCCTCATGGCCTCCCCTCGTATTGCTGCCTGGAAGAACATACATATTCCTTGAACAAAATGATGAATTACTTCTTTCCTCATTTCCTCAATGGCCTGCATTGATATGTGAACCCTGATGGCTGGAGAAAATGACTTTACTTCCAGTAATTACTCCAATTTCACCAGTTATTAGGCCACTTGTGGGGGTTTACCCTGACTGGATGCCAGGCACCCACCAAAGGTGCTCTATCACTCCCCTCCTCAAGTGGACATGGGAGAGAAAATATAATAAGGAGTTCATGAGTTGTAATAAGGTCCAAGAGAGATCACTCACTGCATGCCATCAAAGGTAAAAAAGATTCAGCTTTGGGATATTAATTGAATTTGTTAATAACAAAATCAGAGCAGGATAATGAGAAGTAAAATAAATCTTAAAAACATCTTCCTCTCCACCTCTCCATCCTTCCCAGCTCTACCTCTCCTCCGAGCAGCGCAGGGAGACAGGGAATGGGGGTGCAGTCCGTACATCACAAGTTGTTTTTGCCTCTGCTCAGAGAGAAGGGTCCTTCCTGTGTGAAAGGCTTTGGTAGGGCTGTATTCAATCTGGAAGGCTTTCTTTGTGCTTTGCTGAAGTTCAAATGCAGGTATGAACAAGATCTATGATACTGCCTGGTTCAGAAACTGAGGTCTCCTGAAGAAGCCACACTATTGCACATAATAAAATATTCATGATGCTGAGATTCTTTCTATCTAGAGTTTTTTTTATTATTATTTCTCACCATGTTTAGATTGTCCATCATGGTTTTCTGTTCCAGTTAAACTTCTAGACAGAAGCTCAAAATATGTGGGTACACATTTTTCTTGAAGACTTTTGTTTTCTTTAAATTAAAAATGAAATCCAGTCAGTAGTATTCATTACACTTTTGCAATGCAGACACCGTGACTCTCTTGAAGTTTGTGGAGAAAAATAGATATTCCCAGAAGGCAATTCACTTGGCTTGTATGGATGCTGACTCTGGGAGGTGATTCATGCTTTAAAATATCTTTTTTTTCCCCCCCAATGGATTGCAAAAGACTCTATATAACTAACTTAGACCAGTACTTCATGCTTCTAAGTCATAGATGTCTAAAATCTTATCAAGCTTACCCTAAAGCTTCCCTATATGCAGGGAAAAAAGCACAGGATTGGAGTAAAGGGTTGGAATTAATGCAGGTTTTTTTAGTTCCAGCATTATTTTTCTGAATTTGATTTAAGGATAATAGAATAAAAATTAAGTAGGAACATTGTGTATTAGGTCCTCTACACCTACAAAAATTGTAGCTCTTAGTGATAGAAATTTTCTTTGGCAAAATTGTGGACAAATCTTAAATGTAATTGCATATAACATACGTATCAAAATCCCATATATAAAAAAATAGAGCTTAGGGAAAACACACATGCATACAGCTGTAGCCTACACTAACCCACAATAATAGTAGTTTGAAAATTGGAAAGTCAGTAGTGGAATCAAAAATTTCTTCAATGGAGATAGGTTTGTAATGATTTTTGCATTCAGTTCAGCTTAAAGGGAAGCTGGATTCTAACCTGAGATCCCTCCTCTAAGTGATCTCTGAAATAACCAGTGATAATTTTTTCCCTCAGAAGTTCAGTCCACTATTTCTTGTGCATTCCAACTCTCCAGTAACTCCCTGCAAAATTTCAGAGTTCATTCAGAGGTGAAGTAACTTTATAAATTGCAACCTGGCACTTTGTATTTCCAGACTGATTTTACTGGCATAACACTACAAAATCATAGAAATCTCCTCTTGCTTACCTGTAAAGCATCAGCTAGAAAGGGTGACTGATATTTTGCCAGCATAAATACTCAATTAGTTTTTAATCTATCCATAAGAATTAGCAAGCAGGATACCCACATGATTATTGGGGACCCTTTTTCAATGCTGTTCTTCAAGAAGATAAATGCATGCAGCCTGACTTTCAACCACTCCAAATTTGCATTGATTATGTCTCAAGGAGGAGACACTTGGCACTTAATTTGTGAAAAGCTTTTTGTCTGAGTTATGTCATGTTTATTATAACAGTATTATAACATTCTTTAGTCCTGCAGATTTACAGTATAATTTGATGGAGGAACTTCTGGCAGCAGCCCACATACAGTGTTCCTCCTCTTTTCTGGCTGTTTCTCACATAGCAGTGATGAAAGAAAGGTCGTGAAAGTTGCTGCGTGGAGCAGCCCTGCTTTTAGCAGGGAAAGGATATTGCTTCAGTGCACATTCCATAATTACCTAAGTATGCACAAAACATGAGTGTGCACTGGGCTTTAGTGGCATCTTAGAGGGCCATTGATATGTAACATGAATTGATGTGTGAGATTGGACTGTACTAATTGAACTGATTACATAATTAACTGGAACAAAAGTGAATTTCTTGCATTACCTGTATTTGGAATTTGTAAATTTGCTGTGGGTATTTTGGATGGATAATGTTCAAGCTATGTGTCATAGAATGTCAATTTTAACTACTCACTTTTCAGGGCTTGCATTAAACATGAGGTTCAGTTCCTGTTCTTTAATTGGATGACTGAAGCCTTTTAACAAATGAATTATTTTTTTTCTGAGGGTGCACTTCAGATATGCAGTTTTTAAGATTCAGAAACTTAAAATGAAATTGTCGTTTCAATATTCGTGCATAATGCATATTATAAGCACAAATCTAGTGTATTTAATTCAAGCTGTGTGCTAGATAAAGTACTTTGGGGATCTTTTCTTATCATTCAGCTTTAATTAATATACCTACCTCTTGATAATGATTGTGTATGTCAAAGATCTAGCAGAGATAAAGATCATCCACTGTGCAAGAAATATGTTTGTGAAGCTCTTCTTTTCATGTTAGAGAATATCTGGAAAATGGATACTAAGCTCTTAAACACTGACATCCAATAACCACCTCAATATGGCTCTGGAAAATGTGTCAGATAGAACAAGTAATTAGTAAGTGGCATGAACAAAGAGAAATCACTCCTAGTTAAGTAGAATATTGTAAATAATGGATTTTATTCAAACAAGCAAGGTTCTGAATTACTATAAAGTAAATATCAATTATTCATTTAGTTTAATATTTTATTGCATCCCTCATAAACATTTACATTAGAACAGCAGTGAGCATACCCTAGAGATTCAGGCTGAGCAAACAAGCTCCCTTTCTGCTTCCCAGGCTTACATCCTGACTGTCCATCACCATGCAAACCCTGGATGAAAGGAGTTGAAAATCCTACCACTTGCTGATACTCCAAGTAGTGCCAAGCTGCTCCATCATGCTGGGAGCCAAAGGAGTATCTGGAACTCTAGTACCTTGCTTAGCATGGGATGCTTGGCAAAATAATCTCATTTAGATGGTGTGTTTCTCTAGAAGTGAAGCAGCATGAACAGAATTCTTATAAGCACCTCTATATGATATTTTTGAAGAATCAAACTGAGACATTACTCACTTACAAGAGTCTTGCTGGAAAAGAAAAGTGCCTGACTGAGAGTGAAGGGCACTGATATATTCTCATTTAGGGCAAAAAGGTCTAGAGTTAGATGAAACCCTTGCACAGGGTCTCTGTGTGTGGGTGAAATGTCCCTGGAAAGCTGCCAGAGGGAAAGCTCCAGGAACTTTTATACTTACTTTCCTACTGTTGTCTGAGCCCTACTTGGAGAGGATGGACTCTGAGGATATGAAGGTGGTTCAGTTTTTGTGGCTTCATTTTGCCAGCATTTTCATTACTGTATCTGTATTGCAGGTTGCAGCTCAATATAACCTCACTTAATGCTGGAAAGAACCTAGCCATTACTGAATTGACTTCCACAAAGCCTGCTTTATTTTGCTTCTTAATTAAGGCTAGTTAGAGTGTTTCTGAACAATAATTCAGTCAGCTGGCTGTGTAGATGTGCCACTAAGCAGGGTATTAAGTTGTGGCTATTGTCTTAGCCGTTCTGTGCAACACCTAAAAATATGCTGTAAGAAATGGACTTAGGCAACATAGTCACTTCTCATGGGTCATTACACAGGCATGGCATAACAAACTTCCATCAGTATCAAGTAGGGCCAGATGGTAGGTACTGCTGAGTACCATACTCAACTTTACTTAAAATATCCCTTGATTAATTTGGAGCACTTTTATGGGGATGTAATTCTTTATTTTAATACCATCTTATTTAGTAGCCTTTCGCCCCAAGTTTTCAGGCTTCTAATCTCTGTTTTAATACATGTGATGTAGTGCAAAATAAAAATAAATGAGATTGAAAGGGCAGCTAGTTTGGGTGAAATCCTGGACAAAACATCCTGAGAATAAGGGAAAGCAACCTTCTGGCAATTTTGCAGAATGATGTTATCATAAAGTGCTTATTCCAGAAGAAGTAGCTAAGTAATCTGGACAAGCTGCTTGATACTTCACCGTTTGACCTCTGTGACTGAGGGCCAGAGCTTCACAGGGTGTATGACCCTGAAGTTGAAGGAAAGTATTTTGGAGGTTCTGACAGTGTTTGCAAATGAGTACTTTCAAGCACCTAACTCTCATGGAAAACTTCAATCTGAAGATTCTTGGAAAAAACAAGGGTGTCTTCGTAAGATCTTCATGCCCTTTTGATTGCTTCTAGAAACATAGTCAGAGACAGATTTCTAATTATATCAGAATTATGTGTTTATATGGTAGCACAGTAATCTTTAAGAAGCCTTTTACCCTGAGTACAAGCTGCACTGTTTGATGGAGGTCTAGATTGACACCAACCAGACTGCCAAGAGATCTGGGCTGTGAACCTAACCCACTCCCTGCTCCTCTGGGTAAACATGAAGGACCCAACTCGACCAACATTATGGTAAGAAGCCAAATGATTTTGGCTGTCTTCTTTTCCACTCTTTTGGATTTATCTGATTAACTTATATAGTTGAAGTTTTTATGAGTGAATTTTTCAGATCTTAACCTCCACGGCATGTGTAACGATCATGACTACATGTTTAACTATCATTACCTGGCAATGATTTAACATGACACAGAAAGTTCTCCATAATAATCAGAAGAAAAGTTTATCTATTCTGAGGAACCAGCTTTCACTCAATTCACTAAAGACTGAGTGTTAACTGGACACATAAAAATTAAATTCACTGTAAAAGCTCTTGTCTGAGATGTATTTTTCCTCCTGGGATTAATTTTGTTATTATTCCATTTGAATGAGACAAAATGCCCTTTGGGTAACACTTTATAATTCAGTTATTTTAAAACACTCTTGTGGAACATTGCAGTGCCAGTGTTTTATTGAAACAATGGTATTTAGACAGTTGAAAATGGTGAAGATTTCATGGACATAAAAATGGCATAAAAATTCTGAATTTTTGAAAACTGGAGCAAGTGGTCACTGACAGTTGTCTGCAGAGATGCACTTCCCAGGCAATTTTCTGTATTAAATCCTAAGAAGTGGTGAATAAAGAATAAAGAATAATGGGTTGTTTCTCCTTTCAAGACAATACCAGGGTCATGAGAATGCCGTACAAAAATTTGCATCAGCCAGTCAGGTCTAAAGAAGTCATTGATACTGGAATTCTTACCTGCAGTTATTTTACTATCTCCTGTAAGCTTCCTCCAAAGCTAAAATCTATACAAGAGACACGTGTCCCTCCTCTCTGGAGGTGCACTGGTAGGCATGTTTTTATCCCTGAAGCACAATGAAGTGTTTTTTACACCCTTGAAGAAATATTGCCTGTCCATAGAACTATGTTATGCTTGAAGAGGGTGAATGAAAGAGCCAGACAGTTTGACTGCGATAGGAAGAAAGAAAAAGGAAGCAAAGGCACCTCATTTCAAAATGGGAGGTAGCAGGAAGATGGATGAACTGAGGAAGATGCATTTGGGAAGGGAAATGAGTTCTTTCAAGATGAGTGACCATGCTCTCCCTTTCATCTTGCTCACTGATTTCCTTAGGCTCACACTTCCCAAGCTCAGGTGACAAGATGAAGCAGCCCATCCATGCACTTCCAGCTGGAGGAGCAAGGAAGAGGATTCAGAAGGGCAAAAGTGGGGAGATGCACTTTTGTGTCCCGTGCAGTGGCCAGCAAGGGTGAGGTCTCACTTTCACCAAAGCTGGGTTACATCAGCCCTTGATCACCAGTAGTTCTCGATCACCAGGGAAGGTGTGAGTGTGCTGGCCAAAGGTGCTCTACAGCCCCCACCACACCTTTTGTGTGGGGAGAGCTCTGCCATGGCTGTGTCGAGCTGGGAGGGCAGAAGAGAGCATGGATGTGGCAATCAGGGCGTCACTTCTGCAAGGTGCTGAGACATTTATCTGAACACAAGCATTCAACAATGTGCTGACAGTGGATCCATTACTGAAGTGCCTCTGAGAACTGAGTCTGCCCTTCCATTTCTGGTTCTTCTTGGGTGAAAGTGGGAGAGCAACCAACCTTCCTTTTTTTTTTTTTTTGTTTTGTTCACTTAGTAAATACTTCAGATAGGGACCGTTCCTATTTTGTTTGTGGGCTTATTTGGTAAGTTTAGTTGTTTGCTAGGCAAGCTGAAATTCTTCCATGGTGAAAGACCTTCTGCCAAGTATTAATATTTTGAAAATATAAACTGTATTTTGTATAATACAAGACTTTTGTGCATAATTATATTAATTTTGGCACTGTAAGTTCAAGGACAAGCTTGCCAACTCAGTATTCCTGGAATAATAAAAATAAAATATGTGATTTCTTAAGATTCTGTTTTCAATATATATTTTGAGGGCCTCATCTTAAACTAACAAGATGATGTAACCTGTTTTTGTCTCTTCCTCAGCAGATGTGCCTCAGGGCAAAGGTTGGTGTTCAAACAAAGATTTTATTTTTTTAAAGCAAAGTTGATTGTAACATGAACTGCCTAATCTTAAGAAGCCTTAACAGGATGTTTGGTGAATGTAAAAAATGTTAATTTACAACCAATGCCTGTGATAGTCCAAAGAGTCTCAGTCAAGAGCATATTCTTACTAGCTTTACAAGTCCTATATTTGCTTAAATTAATTTTAAGATCAACTGAAGTTTGAAATTGCTGGAGCTGACTAATGCTATTCTCTCTAAAGACTGTGTGCTACTGGCATTATGCTTTTAATGTTAAAGTGCTTTTACCTCGAATGTAAGCACATGAGAATGAGAAAAGGCCTTTCTGAGTAAAAGAAAAAAAAGATTGCTGGCCTTTTAGTCACATATACTTTTTCCCATTTAATCTGTGAGGAGTGATAGGTATGTTATCCTTAATGCTGGTTCCAGAAAACAACTAGAAACTGCAATGCTGCAATGAGCAATGGCATTGGGTATAATGGTGGAAGTGTCACCAATTTGGTGTGTTCTACCCTCAATATGCCTGGTCTGGCTGAAAGGTTCCATCAGCACCCTCAGGCATCTTGGTCCATTTCTGATGTTTGTCACACTGTTCTACTAGCCACAATTGTTTCCCTCTTTCTCTGTAGTTTCTACAGAGATTTTTTTTAAATTTTATTTCTCAGAGATAAAGAGGATAACTGGAAGAAACTCAATTATGATTTCACGGTCTTGGAGATCCTTCAAAAAGTATTTTTTCTAAACCAGAGGGGTGCATATGCATATATATATATATATATATATATATAGTAAAGTCCAAGATGGCATAGTAGTCAGGTTTTATACAGAGTTTTTAAAATGACTCATATAACTCACTCAGCACATGCAGATAAATCTTCGATATTCCATCACAAAGTTGTATAATCTCTCGTAGGCCCCTCCAAGTCCCCCATTTACCACAGGTGCACACACACACCCCACCTCCAGTGTGGCAGGTGCACTACAAACAGTTTAGCCAACAGCTGCCTTCCCCCATTCTGCCACTTATACCTGTCAACCTGGTAATTTGCTAAATTGTATGTGAGCAGCTCAGAAGCTTTAGCACTTCTTTCCCCCTTCGTGATAGCAGAGTACTACAAGTGATCATATGTCCATAACATCAGGATAAAATATTCTATTGCTTTTCCAACATCTTAACAGCTCTGCTTTCCCTAAGATTAGGCGTGAAAGTGGCAACAATAATGCAACTGACATTTATGATAATGCCACACGCTGTCACTTGGAATCAGACATACTACAGGATTAGTAGTAAATGTTGTAAAAATGCCAGCACCTTCCTATGCATTGGGCCCAATTCCTTATTTTCTTCTGCCAGCGTTAATTCACTGACTTTATATGCCCAGCATTCAGGGATTTGTCACAGTCTGAAGGAAATTTTAGACAAGTATAGCTCATGTCACTTCCCACTGATTCTTGTCTGATGTGTTATTTTGGTTACAAGTTCTGGTATCTCTTCAGGGTTATTTTTTGGGTCTGTTTTACTTCGTTGTCTGAGAATTGATTAAATCAGTTCTGGGTACCAGCAGGCTTTCTGCCATCCACATGTCTACCAGACAATATAGCTATCAGATGTTCAGTCTCTTCAGCTGGAACTTCACATAGAAAGGCATTTGTAAGTTCTCATGATGAAGTCTAAGGCTGAAAAAATTCTCAGTGATGTGAAGGGAGTTATTTGAAAGTTATCAGAATTTTCTTCTTTTTCTCTCTATTCTCTGTATTGGTTTCGAAAGACACTGTATTGTGCTCTGACACTTTAGAAACCTTCTATCACTCTGAAGCACTTAGACTGAATCTGGAGGAATTGGAGTTAGCAATGACCAGCTCAATCTCTATTCTCTGTCTGATTTGGCTAAGTAAGGACAACTTTTTCCAGGGCCCCTTAGGGCTTTCCAGATGAAGTAGGATTGTGGTAGGGAAAACAGACCTATTTTTTGCTTTCAATAGGGCAACAAAATCATAAGTCACGTCAGGTACCTCTTTAAATTGCATGCAGAGTGTGAAAATTGGTCTGGAAAGTGGCAGCTTTTTTTATTTAAGAAACCTTGTCCTTTAGTGTGATGTGAGGGAGAAAGAGAAAATTAATTTCTTCATGTGCATTGTGCATTGTCAATAGTCAAATACATTCCAATCAACTTCACCAATATTAAGGCATTGGAATTTGAGTGGATATCAGAAAGTGTAATTTGAAGCCAACAGGGCTGCACAGGTATAAATGAGGAGTTACCTTGGTCTGCAGCTCCCTTTGTTGAGGATGTACAGTGAAATGAAGGAAGTTCAGCTTCATTCTCAGAATCCAGCATGGTCTTGCAAAGCTTTGCAAATTGATGGAAAAGGCATAATTACAGAGAATGCATTTGATATGGAATTGGAAAGATGGATAGAAACATTGCAATTTTTGGAGAGCAGCACTACAGTTTAATAATTGTGAGTAAATTGTAAAAGACTGGGAATTTTGGTTCTAGTAAAGAAAGTAATTGATTGCAGATGGAGAGATCTGGGCAAAATACCTATGTTGGGAGTAGCAGCTTTTAGATTCAGGGGTGCAGTGTTTGGGACTGTGCAGTGTGGTTATTCAATTTTATAAGCACACTTTTATTAGAATGTAAATTTGAATGCCAAAGGTGTAAGCCACAGTGCTTTTAACCAAACAAAACAAAACTTCATTTGCCAAGAAGATTTGAAAGGCTTTAAAAACATTCCCCATTATAGTGTGTGCTTTTTTTACTTTCTTGAAATATTTTTTTCTCAGAAAATAGTTTCCTTCTCTTTTATTTTTCAGGCTTCTGTCTGTGCACTGGAGTGGCATAGTTCAAGTCCTTTGGTTTCAACTGGTGCTATTTCTTGCAACTCCTTATATGCAAATATGTTGTAGTAATCAAAGTACCTCTTTCCATCTTCTGCTCCCCTGTTCCTTTATTTCTGCCTCATGTTTAGAATGGTATCTAGGGAAAGAAATTATTTGAGGCAGAATATCTATTTGAATTGGAAACTCCTTAACAGATATTCTGTTCACTCTAGAAGTCATCAATTAGACTTCACTCCAGATTACTAAATCCTCACTCAAAATGCAGGTTTGCTTTTTTATTTAATTATTTATTTTTAATTAAGAAAGAATAGGAGCTTGGTCTCTTTTACTGCTAATGACTATGACAAAAGCATGAGGAATGAGAAAAATGTCATCTTTGCAAAGAGGAATGGAAGACAACTGGGTGTAATTACTCTTGGTGCCTTGTTGGCAATATTTAATAAATAGTTTCATCAGTTATTCTCACATAAACTGGCTATCATTTCTTCCTGCATGTTTCAACTGAAAATATTTTACGTATTTCTCTGTACTAATGAAAAAGATTGCACAAGGAGAGAGGCAGATTTTGGCAATGGCAAGTGTTGAGTGAATAGAAAGTTAAAAATAAAAATATTGCGTTGAACATCTGGATTGGCCTCAGCAGAGTTGAAAGGAGTCCAAAATGTTTCCAGTCTTGTGTGCTGAGTACAAATGACATAGAAATCATACTGGAAGGGAATATTTTAAGGAGAAAGCATTATTTTGGCATTCATATATCTTTATTTCTTCAGCAGAGTGTTACTTGGAAGTTGTGGGAGATAAGAAATTTTTGGAGTTTACCCTCATCTTATTCTGAATGATTAATATGTCTACACACCATTATAGGAGACAAATAAAATGCTAAAGAATATTAAAGAGCTCTTAAATTATTCAAGACATATACCATGAATTGTCTATTGATGTAAATATTTAAAAAATAGCTTTATATCAATTGTGTAAGCCATCTGAAACAGCCTGACCAGCTACACAGCATATTTGCCATCAGCTACCTAATCTGACACGAAGTACACTGCCTTCCCTAAATCCAGCTTTGTGTTTGCCTTATTGTGCTGCCCTCTTTCTCAGATGTGTCAGCATTTGTCAAGCAATGTAAGTTTCTCAAGGCATGTGTTTTAGAACAACAAAGGATTTTTTTTTTACCCCAGTTTTTATCGGTAAGCAGTAATTTGAAGGATTTAAATGCTCTCGTCTGGAATATGAGATCCATAAAGCTTAGGAGGTCTCTTGAAAGAGCAGATTGTTAGGAAGGAGCTGGGCATGGGCAACTGCTCCTACCTGTGTGTCGGAGTCTGGTTCTGATTGACTGGCAACACAAAAACATCAATAGTTTTCCTTAATTGAGGTTTTCTTGGGGCCAGGAAGTGTGGAGACCCAATAATTTACTAAACTAAATGTCTGTCCACTACCACCAATGCCAAAAAGCCCACAGCCAGCAGTAAATCCCAATTTGTTCCCCTTCCCTCGGTGACCGCGAATTAAAATTGTGTGAAACTGGTATGCCTGAGGATGAAGTATGTGAAGCATGTCAGCATGAGTGTTTTCCCACATTTTCCCAACAGAAGACATTTCCAGCTTCGGTGCTATTTGGGATTTCTGTGTGGAACAAACTTTGAATTCATATAAAACTTTACAAGTTCTACGTTTCAGGACTGTTGTAGTGCAATCTGTTTTATTGGACTCGGAGATACTTGAAAGTCTCAGGGAACATGATAATATCTTTTCTTGGATTAGCAGAAAGAGAAAAATGAAGCTGACTGAGGTCAAATAAGAAGATCAGACAATATACGAAGCCCCAGATTCAGGTATTTGCTGATTTGTGTGGAATCTGATAACAATAGTCAACACATACCCAGCCTCGCCAAATAAAGTTGGATTTGGCTCAGAAACCTAGCAAAGATCAGAATTTGACTGCCCTCCTCCTGGTCTGCTGCAATTGCTGAAATCTCAGGTGTTGCTTGTGTTTCCTATGGCCAGGAGAGTTTGACCTTGTAAAGAGCGTGCCTCTAAAGGATTGTAGGTGTTGACTTGGTTTCAGATATGGTCCATGCAGGCCATTTCTGGGTGGTGTGCACAGATGAAGCCAAGTTTGTTCTCTCCATGACTTCTATAAAAGGTGGAGGTTTCTAGAGCTGTGACATCACCTTTTGGTGAGAAGGCACATCCGTGGGGAATTTCCTCCATGTTGATTTCTCGTGTCCCCTGCAGCTGCAGCTTAGCCAGTAGCCCTGAAAAATCTCACTATTGATTTCCCTCTCTCCAATGGTTTTCACGAACAGTCATTAGATTAATAGTCTACAGAGGGTTAAATAAAGGGTGAAACTTAAATATCGTCTCTATTTCACCATATGATTTTTATGTTTTGAGGAAACTTTCCTATTTTATTTTTCTGGCCAAATAAATCCAGTATTTATAATATTTTTTTTATTTTATTTGAGTCCAGATACTTAAAAGAACAGGCAAAATCTGAGACAATGTGATTGTCAGGAGGGACATTGTAGTAAAAATAAACAGTACTTACTTTTTCAGATTTTTGTTCTTTAAAAACATTTTTTTTGGTGTGTAAATGGTGAAAAGGGGAAAAGAATATGTATTTTCATATTTACAGTAGCACAGTTAACTATAAAAAAATTTTACGTGCATATGCATGCATGTGTATAAATATATTTATATACCCATATTTACTGCATACTGACTTGTGAACTTTTAATGGTATTGGTTCAGGCTATGCTGAGGTGTGTGATGGTATGTGTATGTGTGCCCATACTGGGACATATTGAGGAACAGGGAATGTGTTAGTTGTTTTACTTGCCTGAAGCATGACTGACAGCACTGTTGTTTTTCTCACTGGTAGCAAGGTCAGCTGGCTGCATGACCAAATTAAATATACTTTGTGGGAACTGTAACAGTTCACTTTGCAGTGAGCTGTGAGCAGAGTAGTTTCTTTCCAGAATATCCAGGGCCAGAATATTACCCTTTGTCATCAAGTGCTACTGGCTGCGTCTTCCTCTTCTCCGGCCCTGAAAATAGGAAATAGTAAGGACACAGTTTGTCCGTTTTGCCTTTCAATTTCCTTCTGTGTATTAAGTAATAAATTGGCTCACCATGACATAAAGCTGCAGAGCTTGGCTCCTGCAGGGATTGCCTATCAGAACATGCTATCACACCAGAACCTTGCTATAATGTTTGTTGGGAACACCTTCAGTAATGGTAAAGCTACTGCACTATCTGCATGTGCACCTGGAGCAGTATCTGGTGTTACCAGGTGTCTTGTCCTGTCCATTCACGAGCCTTCAGGGAGCTTGACTAATGAATGCACTGAAATATCCACAGATTTTTATATGGTGCAATCAATGATTTTCAGTAGAGGTCATGTTTTAAACACAGGCATCAAGAACGGGGAAAAATGTTTTTGCAGCCATGTTTGAAATCTGCAAACTTTGTCTTGGGAAAAGAGCTAATTCAATAAGGACTCAATGTAAACTCCAAAATTCAGTTGAAAGGATCCCACATAATTCAGTATGATTTGGATCTCTGCCTAGTTGCAGTGTTTCTTAAATAGCTCCAAACTTACTACAGGGACTATTTACAATTTATAAATACTGTGATTAAGTTAGCTATCTAAGGCAGCTGGCAAAATTTTAAGGGGTGACCATACATATGGTTCTATTTATAAATAAGAAGCGATTTATTGAATTATGTTACTTTTTTTTTCTTTTAAGAACATCTACTTTATAAAACTCTTTAAAGGAAATATGTCAAGACATTTGTCTTTTTAACTAAATGAACAGCGGAGAAATTACTTACATCAGATTTTTAGAATTCTAAAGCATTTTAAAAACAATTGTTTGGAATAATTAAAGAAAGTGCACCTGAGTAGCAAGCAATAACGTTTAATTCCATCTGTTGCACATACATGTTGGACATTAATTTTCTAGAATGCCTTTTTGTAAAGAAACTCTGTAATTACTTCAAAATAGGTTTTAACTTGAAGTTTTAAATGAATGCTTAAATAACCAATAAAGTGAAAGCATTATGAATATTTTAATTTCTAATATGGAAGCAGATCTTCTACAAAGATCTCTTCAGTAATGGGCATAGGGCTGGCTACTACCAGTGACTATACAGTATAGCAACAATTTTTGGGCAAACATGGGGAAAATTGCAATCTCTTGCAAGAACTTCTTTCCCAGTTTAGTGGCAGCTGTCCTTCTTGCAGTTCTTTTGTATGTGCAAAGCTCAGATGCACACTTTTGACAAGAGCTCAGTCATTTCCTTTCCAGAAGCAACTTCTCTGAACTTTCTCATTATGTGAGCACCAAGCTAACAGCATCAGTAATTGCCATCAATCATTTCAGACACCGACCATCATCAGAAAGAGTTGTCCATCAATGTTTCTTGCATGAATTGATTTTCTTCTTTGTTTGAGCTCCTTCTTGTTAGGACAGTTGTGAAGTTTAGCATGTACTTGTAAAATGCCTTACAATTAATAGGGTAAATGGGTCTTTCGAAATTGCACAGACATAAAGCATATGTGTATTAACCAAATGAAGTGAATATAACAGGGAGATGCCTTGGGACAACCAGTTTTGCTTTTACACAGATAAATATTTTTAAACAATTTATTTAAAACTTAGAAGCCTTAACCAATCAAACTTATAAAGATTTCTCAACTAATTGCAAATATTTTATTTCGATATATTTTGGGATGATGGGTATAATAGTCACATCTTAGTTTGGGTTACATGAGACTGCATTTTGAAACCAGACAACAAAAGGTAGTACTAAGCAATCTCTGCAGAGCACACCAACGAGCTTGGAGATGACACAAATTGGCATGTAGCATAAGGAAAGATTCCACAGCTGCAGCACCACCCCTTTAAATAGAGAACATTGGTTTTGTGAACTTCTGCTTTGGCACCTTTTGCTAAGTTTGCTTGCGTGTGGAAATGTTTGATAAAAATAAGTTTTTGGGTGGGATTTATATATCTTGGTCTCCATTGCCTTTGAGTGGCAATGTCTAACTCGTTATGAATAATGCAGTTTTCCAATAATCTGTTTGCCAGTCTGGTTAGATGTATCACTACCTATGGAAGGCTTCCCCCCACAAAATAGATGTAGACCTTGGTAAAAAAATAAGTGATTCCATGAATATGTGGTTACCATGGTTATGAAAACAAATTGGGTTTTTGCAGGTGCAACCTGTGACCTAACTGATCACTTCTTCATGCAGTTATTTCCACACAAATCTGTGGCAATTGCCTGGAGAAAGTTAGGCTCAGTGTGGTGCCCATATCTTGGCAATTCCAAACTTGAGGAACCAGGAGAAGCCTTAAGTTCAGTAGGTTTCAGAAAAGCCTTAGACATTGTTATGTTTAATGAAGTTATTGCCAGTGAAATTAATTAAAATGAAAACAACTTGTTACAATGTCTGTGAAAGTCCTTTCACCCAGTGGGAGCAATACTACTGTGTCACTGTGATGGTGAAGAAGAAATCATTTTTGTGAGCAAGCTATCCTATGACTGAGCAGTAGAGGTTTAGAAACACAGAATAAACAGTTTTGCAGCTTAGAACTCTTAGCTCTTGCACTTCTTGAGAGAAATTATCAGAGTTTGTTTCTAATTAACTGATCCTGATATTGTTTGACCTTTTAAAAGTAACACAGAATTTTCTTCCTTGTTTTTTATTTGTGATATGGATTATATTATGGATAATAACATTTGAAAATGTTACTACACAACCATGTTTGTGAAATATCTTTCAGTAAATATTTCTTGTTTAATAGGTATATTTTAACTTTTCTATGGCAAATCATTAGCATATGAAGTTCATATAGAGGAACTACTTTGCCGTTACCTGTTTTAAGTCTTGACTTCAAGTTGTGCATGTGATCCCCAGGTCAAATATGGTTTTAATAAATGATCCATAAATAGTCTCTGGTTAACTCTTGAAATGTGGAAAGACTAGGTTTCTTAATTTTTGATGATCAAGTTTATGTTTTAATTTAGAATTCTAGGCCAAATGCTACCCCATTATGTGCCTGCCTAATCCCTGATACATGTCTGCGGTAGTTTACGCCTTCTCATTTTTTATGATATTGGCAGTAGATCCCAATGAAAAGTTCACAAAGAACAGTGGAAACCTCATACTTGACTCCACCTTGTTTGTTTTGTTCTCTGTGTCCATTCACTGTGGACAACTGATGGCAAACTGACAGACTTTGGCACTGATCTTCTCTCCAGAAAGAAGAGGATTCTCTTTTCCCTAGAAGGGAAAAGTCCTAGTTAGGAATAATCAGCTGCTCAAATATAAAATAGGAATAACTGGCTGGGTGTCAGTTTCCTGTAAAAGGCTATGAGGAGTATTGTATCTGAATATGAGTCTACATGTCCTACTGTTACCAACCAAGGCAGTCCTTGCATTGCTGTCATTAAACAGATCTGTGGTGTGCAGCAGGTATGAAATGATCCTCCTTGGTGTTTGGTGAGGCTTCAGATAGAGCACGATTTCCACACTTGAACGTTGAGAGAGGCACGGACTAGACAGAGAGCCTGGAAGAGGACAAACACCATGATCAGAAGGCTACAAAACTTGACGGTGAGGAGGTTTTACTAAATTGGCTTTTTCCATTCTATTAAGAATTTTTTGAGGACTGAGAAGGAAATAGTACAGTAATTTGCAAGTAAATTACAGATGTGGAAAACAAAGATGTGGAAGGCAGCTTTGCAATGAAAGCCTTGCAATAATAAGGATGGCAAAGAGCTAAAATGGGTTACTTACAGATGTTTAAAGAAATGACACAGACATAGCTGGTTGCGTTTGAGGTGCAGCAAAAGGAACAGCTTCAATGATCATTTCCACTCCTGTAATTTTTTGATTTGCCAATAGGTTGGTATTTATTGTTGTAACAACTTAAGACAATATTGTTTTCAGGATGGATTAAATCATACTTTCAGTAAGAATGTTAATTTGACACATCTGGTAGTTTTACCATATGAAAATGCACCTTAACTACCTTGATAAATGCAACAGTGATGGGAAGAGGAAAGCTGATTTTTCGTTTGTTTATTTCTTTTTCTCTCTCTTTTTTTTTTCTATAATGCTGAAGAATTTATTGGCTGATTACAACTGGAAACATCTTGTTTGCATTTAACCTTTAATGATAGTATTACAATAGTATGGTTATGCTCCTGGTTATGTGCAAGTCAGATTGACCATCAAGCTCTTAGAAAATTGAATGACTACTTTGAATTAATTTTAAAGCCACAGACTATGTGTTTAGCTGCATTTTACTCTTTTGCCTATTCCCAGAGCAAAGCCAGTGTCACAGGACTTGATCAGTCTCAGTGATTTCTCCTTCTGTCTGAGCCCCTCATCTTCAGCTGTCAAGATTCAGCCCATTCACCACTTAAGCTGTCAGAGCTATCGTCTGTACCTGAAGGAGGAAAGGTGGTGCACATGGAAGACTCTGGACAGGTTGTCTCCAAGTCCACCTTTAGGAATGTCAGTTTGTTTTGTACTTATAGCATTTGGGCTTCCTCAGCAGTGTTTCCAGCAGTGAGAAAATGCAGTCTGAATAAAACCCATACAGCTGAAGGAAGAAGGCTTGGCTCTTTGTGCTACTGCTACAGATGGACCCCCTTTAGTGTTTCATTATAGTAAGGTGTGAGGATGCCTTCTACTCTGCATGCATTCTTTTGTCCTCCTTGGAAGGAGCTATAGGAATAACTGGACTTTCAGGCTATTTTTTATGCTCAGTGGAGATGACAATGATTTCAATCAACTGCTTAGAAAATTAATGGTGTTTTGTTCACATAAATAATTCCCTGCAAATGAAGAGCACTGATACACACCTTTCCTTGACATGTACAGTTGAACATTCCAGAGGGAATAACATCACATAATTTCCTTTTATTCTTGAGGGATGATCAAGTGGAGGGGTGAATGATCATTCCTAAACAGCAAAAAACCCAGGACCTATAATAATTAACACAACCTTCATATATATTTATCATTTCACTCTACTAGCTTCTGCAACAGGCAGACAGGATTCAATGCTAGTGATTTCCTGCTTTATTTGCTGAAAGTTTTCTCTGTGACAAGTCGTTTTGGGGCAGATGAATCAGATGGTCAGTTTTTTTCCAAAGAGACAGATTTGGCAGGCTTTTACTTGGTGCCTCAAGGCAGGAAGCTAGAAGAAGATACTCAACATTGTGAGTGTACACAGTAGGATCAGTCTTTTTTAGCAAAAGCTACTCTCTGATGCCCCACAATTTTACAGTAAGGGTTTTTATTTCAGATTTCTCAATTATATTGTACTTGAGTTGTCAAAAGAGCATTTTAAAAACACAAGTAACTGCCACTAATTCCAGAACGAGTTCTTATTCTTGTAGGTATCTGAAGCTTTCTCTAATTGGTCTTAGCACTCTGACAGGGGGAGCACACAGGTCTTCCTTTGATTTGAATTGGAACTGAACACTTGTATCAGTGAAAACATTTGACAAGCACAGCTGTCCTATTTGGGATTAGAAAGCTGTTTTGTGACAACAGTAAAAATATAATTCAGAGAGTCTTTTTTTTTTTCTGACAGTGCATGATTAGATTTCATAGAAGAATAAAAACATCTTGAACCTTAAAGGTAGCCTATTCAATTCACTGAAGAGCTTATTTCTTAAATGCCTGTTCTGATTGTCTGCCAATTAAAAACTCAAGCAAACCATATAGGACTTGCATATCATTGCCTTGATCACACAGTTTTCTTGCTGACAGGTATGAATTTATGGCAGCAAACTTTAAGCAAAAGCCCAAAGAAACTGGAAGAAATGTGAGCTCAAAAACTTTTCTGATATCTCATTTTGAGATTAGAAATGTTTGAAAATGGTTTGTTTAGAAATGGTTTGTTTTCAAGTATTAATAACAGAAGTTTGGGAATTTAAGTGCTGAATTAGTAAGGCAGCAAGACATGATGTCTGACTGTCTAGGGACCAATGGTCATACCCAAATCAAATTACTTCTGTACATAAAATAAATGGTACCATTAAAATTTCTTTGTCTTGTGTCCTGTTGCCATGGTCTGGTTGCCCCCATATAGTTTAATTTTGCTGATTTACAAAGAAGGAAATAATTTGGGTATATCTAACTGTGCAAGTGGAAAAACTTCCGAGTTCATTTCTGATTCACACTTGGGAATTGACTGGGAGAGTTTTGGGTGATCTGAGCAAAATCATGCCAGGAACTGTTTTCACCACTTGGAATGGGGAATGAGCATAGCAAATATGAGTTTTGAAAAGTATTTCCTGCTATAGAGACAGCTTGAGAGTTGGATTGGTCTAAGCTAAGTTCAGTGGGGAAAAGAGGTTCCAGCTACCTGAATGAACAGGTAGTTATTTGCTCCAGTCTACTTCAAGGCTCTTCATGTTCTGGTTATTCTCACTGCAACAGCTACTTGACTGTGGATCCTGGTCTTCACTTTCCCTAGCAGACTGGGTATTTGATGTGGTCACTTGCTAGAGTGGTATGGTAGAGTGCAATAGTGTGCAAAGGTAGAGGAGAGGTATTATCAAGGTTTTGTCAAAGGTATGGTATTATCAGAATGTTTCAGAGATGTCAGAATAGTTTTTGAACTCATGTTTTCTCCACGCCTTCCCTATTACAGCATAACAGTATTGCTGTGATGAGTTCTCACTGAGACTTGTTTGCATAGACAATGAGAAGCAACGTCTTCTCCCATCTCATCTTGTTTGAACTCATAAAAATCACACTATCTTTGGTCATATAAAGAGATACCCACAAAGATAAACAGGACAGTTTTTCCTTTTGGGGCTCTTTCTAGTTTTGGAAGTGTGGCCAGACTCGAGTGAATCATGACTTGAGCTGGTCTCAGGATGAACCTCATGACTGAGGCTGACTCAACAAACACAACAAACTAAAGACTCTGATAAAAGCTTAAATACCAGAGACTGATCAAGTGCCCATGGTGTCTTGTGCCCCACTAACACAATGCACTCCCTCTCTGTTTTCCTGGGGAAACATATTGAGACAGGTTAGCCTCCCTTCCAGCATGTTGCTAGCTCAGCTGTGTCTGCCACAAGTTTTCTGTGTGACACCGAGTTTGTCACATGTGGTACATCTGCACGCATCCTGGCCTGGGTGCTGTGTCATAATGATGAAGTAACATAATTTCTGAGGTGAGTTGCTATCTCTTCAGGAAGCTGTGCTCTGTGGGCTTTCGGGGCAAACCAGGTCATCTGGAACCAGTCTGGAATTTTTATTGTACATTGTAATGTACAATATTAGCATATCTGTGATTGCGGTGTCTCATTTGTCTGTTTCAAAATAGGACTAATAATACTTAATTTCTTTTATTCATTGACTGCATTATCTATTGGGATATTAAGCTTTTCAGGACAAGTGGCCTCGGTTTTTTGTATCTGTATAGAAATACAGTTTCTAGCACTATGTAAGCCAAAAATAGAATACAATTATTAATTCCATTATGAAGTCTGACTGGTTTTAAGGGATGGTGGGTCATTATTAGGAATGCCTCAGATAGGTAAATTATTTTGCAGCAAAATTTCACTTCCTGCAATATTAGGTCTTTCTATTCTTCTTTCTGGCAAAATTTAAAGTTTTAAGTGCTTACTGTCCCTCAATTTTCCTTCCATAATTCCTTCCTTCCTCCCTCCCCTCTTGCCTCCGTTTCTCATCCTTCCCTCTTTCCCTCCATGGTGGGATTAGACTACCTTATTTCCAAAATCTCCAAGGAGGTGAGGACTACAGAGGCAGATTCCTGTATATAGGTTGCTGTATGGCATATGTAAAAATATACTTCCTGGGCACCACTCATGGACCTCTTTGGAGTATGCTGTTGATCCCTAGGAGTCCATGGATCAAAAGCTGAAAAATGTTCACTTAGAAAATTATCAAAACCACTGATGATTGGGATGTCTATTTTTTAGTGAAAACACTTCTCAAACTTTGTGAAGGTTCCTCTGTGTGCATGTATGTACAAGTATATTTCTGAGACTTGTGGGCTCATATTTTTCCTTCACAAAAAATTGCAGGATCTTTATTGTATTGTTGGAGTATGTTACACGTCTTGATGCCTCTTGGTATTATTGCTTTAGGTGTTCACTGGATAATAAATAAGAAATTGAAAGTTCTTATTCAAGACCTTCTTATAACTCAGACTTTTAACTCTAGTCCCTGGATTCAGAGCATAGTTACTGTCATCATAAGACAGGTGATAGCAATCTATGAAAACTTTTCTGAGGGATGAGTGGGAACAGAAATAAAAACTCTTTCCTTACTAGCAGTTCTGGTCATCCAGTGATGTAATCTTTATCTATTCAACCTGTAGGTGGGAGGGATGGGATGAGATCTGACTAAGTGGCAGTGCTAACTTCATTATCTTTCAATATTATGTCATGTTTTCCTGGTCACTTATGAAATAGATCCACTATTGAAGAAATGTATTCAAATGTCACTGGAAAAAAGTCTGGAACAATTCTTCCAGATGCATGTTTTTCATCTGTTATCTTAGCACAGATCTAATGGAACGACTGTACATTCCATCTGAAGAAGTCCCATACAAATGTGTGACAGAAATTACCTCTGTGAAGTTTCTTTCTTGAGTGACTCTGTAGTTGTTAAACCTTTCTTTTCTTCATAGAACCATAGAATTGTCTAGATTGGAAAAGACCTCTAAGATCATTGAGTCCAACTGTCAATCCAACACTCCAAGTCCCGTATTAAACTGTATCTGTAAGGACCACATTTACATGTCTTTTAAATAACTCCAGGGATGGGGACTTAATCCTGTTCCAATGCTTATCTACCCTTTCTGTGAAGAAATTTTACCTTGTGTCCAACCTGAACCTCACCTGGCACAACTTGAAGTAATTTCTTCTTGTCCTTTCTCTTGTCATTTGGGAGAAGGAACTGACCACCCTCTCCTTTCAGGTAGCTGTAGAGAGTGATAAGATCTCCCCTGAGTGTTTTTTTCACCAGGCTAAACAACCCTCTTCATAAGACTTGTGCTCCAGTCCTTCCACCATCCTTGCTGCCCTTGTTTGACACTCTCAATGTCTTTCTTTTAGTGAAAGGCCCAAAACTGAACACAGAATTGAAGGTGTGGGCTCACCCACTGGACAGTTTTCCAGCCAATTCCAACTTGTAGTGCTGCATGGGCTGTGACCCAAGTGCAGAACTTGGAACTTCATGTTATTGAACCTCATACTGCTGGGCTCAGCTCATCAAGCCAACCTGTCCAGATTCTTCAGCAGAGTCTTCCCATCCTTTAGAGGATCAAGACTCCTGCTCAATTTAGTGTCATCTACAAACTTTCTCAGGGTGTAGTCGATTTTTTATTACAGTAGCATGATTAAGTTCCAGTTGGGCTTTGGCCTTTTTAATTTTCTCCCTGAATAACTTCATAACATCCTTGCAGTCCTCCTGAGTTGCCTGCCCCTTCTTCCAAAGGTCATAAGCTCTTTCTTTCCCCCCTAAGTTCCAGCCAAAGCTCTCTTTACAGGCAGGTAATTTTTCTCCCTCAGGTTGTCTTTAGGCCCCTAAGGACATCTCTTTTGGATTCCTTTCTTGAAAAATATCCACCAGTCCTGGACTACTTTGCCTCAGGACTACCTCCCAAGGGACTCTTCTCAACCAGTCTCCTAGACAGGCCAAGGACTCCCCTCCACAAATCTGAGGCAGCAGTTCTGCTGATGGCTTCTTTATTTCTGCAAGAAAAAAAAAAACCTTTTATCATTTTTTCCAAGATGGCCACCAACCATCCATCACATCACTCACCAGTCCTTCTCTATTCAAAAACAACAGGTCAGTAGGAAGCCATGCCTAGCCGGCTCCCTCACCAGCTGTGTCAGGAAGTTACTTCCACTCTCCAGCAACCTCCTAGTCTGTATCCTCTTCACTGTGTGGAGTGCGCAATGGGTATCCAGTCAGGTAATATCCCCCACAGGATCAAGAGCTAGCAATTGTGAGACTTCTCCCAGATACTCACATAATATTTAATCTACCTCTTCATCTGGGCTGGATGATCTATAACAGACTCCTGCCAGGATATCTGCCTTGTTGGTCTTCCTTCTGACTCTTTACCCATAGACACTCTACCCTACTGTCACCATTGTTAAGCTCTAGACAGTCAAAACTGCCCCTAACATAGAGGGCTACTCCATAATCTCTCTTTCCTTGCCTACACTTGTAATAGTTTAATCATCTACTGCAGCACTCCAGGCCTGCAATTCTACCCACCATGTTTCCATGAAATCTACTACTGTCGTAGCTGTCCTGGTGTGCGATGACTTCCAGCCCATTTGTTGTCCATGCTGTGTGCACTGATGTAGATGCCTTTCAGTTGGGCTATTCATCCCAGTACCTTTTTAGAGGGAGACACTCTAACTTCCACATGACCATTCTCAGGGACTTCTCTGGTTCTTAACATATCAATAACCCTTGTGTCTTTGCCTTGCCTGTGCCTCCACACCTTACCTCCACTGAGGCCAGACCGTAGGACCTTGCCCACACACTGTCCCTCAAACACTGGCGTGTTGACCCCAGGCTTATCTCTAGTGAGCCTGGTTTTATCCTTTCCCTCCTTCAAATCTAGTTTCAACCCCTTTCAATGAGTCTTGCTAACTCCTGAATGAGAAGCATTGTTTAATATATTTAATTTCTCTCTCTTTTGTTAGCGCAGGAGAGTCAGGGGGATGGCCACTTTGTCTGACCTCCTCTCCATGGGAATAGTAACTATAATGGGTTTAATTAACTATGTGGTATTGACGTAATTAGTTATCCCAGTGATTATACTTCCTTAATAAAAGCACTTCATTTGGGATGCATTTCTCTTCTGCATATGCAGAGCCCTACACCTATATTTCATAACTGTCTAGACATCAGAACTCTCTGCATATTTTAGCATCCGCCCTTGAGAGAGAGGTTATCTTGCATGGCTAAAGATAATTGGGAAGAAATTATTTTACCCCCTGGTTTCAGATCCACTTGCTTACTGAGAGTAATAGAGATGGGCAGAGGGACAGTAGTTCAGTTTGGGAAAACCAAAATGGGGAGAGGGAAAGTGCTGGGTTTGGAAACTGCATGCCCAGGCACTGACTCTTTCTAACTTTTCAAGTCTGGAGTCAGTAATACTAAAGGGAATGGAGGAAGCTTAACTTGTAGGCCAAGTAAATGCTGTATATCTTTTTTATTTATAGGTATTTATGTACATAGAACTATTACTGTAGGTGTTTATGACATAAACCTACATTCATTGTGTTAAATTTACATATGCCAAGCCTCAGTAACTCTGTTATTACTATCACATAGCCAAATTGACAATAAGGAATGAATTTTAGTTTTCAGTTAGGTTTTGCTTTTTGTTGGCTTTTTTTTAATTTTTTTTTTCCTGGGAAGTCACTGTTCTTTGTATTTCATCCCTCTGGCTAATCTTGAAGAGCAATGCTACAAGGAGGAGAGATTACCATATGAAAATGTCATTTTGTATCATATGAATACTGAAAGAAAAAAAAAAATCCACAACCCAAAGGTATAAGGTCTAAGGGAGGAGATTAATTCACTGTTCATGAATCAATCTACCACAAAATGCTATGAGTGAACTCCTTTAGCTTACATCTCAGTTCATAGCCGGGGGGAGGGATTCCTATCTGATAAAATATACTCAAAGATTAATGCATTCTGCATACAGCCTACTTCATAGGTAGGAGGTGTTATTCCTGTTGTTGCTGTGTTTTATCTAACATTTTCAAAGTTTTTTCCCCCCTCTCTCCCTATCTGCTCTTCATCTCTTTAGTTTACAGAACTGTGCTGCAATCCCTTCAGTCTTCCTTGCTTTCTCTGTTGAGAGAGACAGACTGAAATCACTGCAGGCATTTGAATACTTCATGCAGCACAGGAGTGAACTCCGTGGGTCATTTTAACAGCCAAATACATAAACAAGTTCTCAAGAAATGGGGAAAGCCAATCAAATGGGGAAGAACTGATTGTGAGACTTGGAAACATGGCTTGTTCTCTAATCATAAGGAATGCTCCACTGAAGCCTCCATCCCTCATTAAATCAATAAAATCATGTGTCCTTTATTTTAATCCTGTATTCAAGAACCAAAGATAGAGACTGAGGTTTTTCATTTCATTGTTTCTAAAAATCACTGAGATGATATTGACAAAGGTTGATTCTTTTACCTTGCTGTTTCAGAAAATGTCAGCATGGATGCAGGTGCTGGGCATTCAGCCACTTCTTTCAAAAGCAGAGAAGGGGATCTGTGACAGCCTCATTGCAAATACTGTAGCTTTCTGAGACATTTTATTTGGTTTGATGTTGTGCTGCAATGACGAGAGAGGAAGGATCTGTTATGTACAGCTGCATGAATCTCTGGATTGAAATTTTTACAGCCTCAGATCCTCTTTTATGCAGTAAAGGAGAGATGAAAGCAAATAACTCACATGCCATGAAACAGGTACTATGGGATTCTGAAAGGCTTAGCATTCCTGGTAAGCATTTGATCAAAATTCAGACAAGGGAACTTTGCACTGTCATTTGGTGGAGTGACAAACATGGTAAAAATACCTCCAAAATCTTCATTATTTTGTCAGCTCCATCTTGATTGAATTAGCAAAGAATGAGCCACAGTTAAAAAAAGAGCCATTCTCCCCTGAAACGTATTAAAGTTTGGGTGGTAAAGAAACACATGTTTATTTCACAAATGAAATGCAGGCAGAATATGTATCAAGCCATGGAAACAGTAGTGCTAGTTTCCTATGCAAGGCATGTTCAAAAATGATCTTTTACTGAGATTATAAAATGGCTCCAAATTTCACTGTAAATGGGGCTTCTGTTCCCCACAGTTATTTATCCAGTGTCAGATCTTGTATATCTTACATGAAAAAATGCTTGGGTGAAAATGGTGGATAATGTAAATACAGTCTGGTTGTTTACCAAAGATGGTTCATCTTCAGGGAGAGGTTTGGGTTTTTTTTTCCTGAAATTGTTCTGTATGTGTTTCTGTTTTGGAAGATGCCACCAACACTGTTTCTCTGGTTAGCTTAAGTAGGGCTTAACCTAGGTATATGTTAGTCACAAATCTGATATAACATGTGCTGTTACTTGTGGTAGCTTCAGACACTGATGTTATTGACCTAGTCTGCTGTTCACTTAATTTTTAAGAATGTTACATGGTAATAGACTAAAAAAGAAAAAGAAAATTCAGGGAATGGATCTACTGATTCTTGGATAATGCTGGGTAATAATAATGAAAGCAAAACAAACACACAAATAAAAAGCACAAAGCAGATCCCCTTAGAATAATGCGGATCGTTCTCACCTTCAAATAACACATGCCACCACACAGCCTTTCACTTGATGGATGAGTAATTGTAGTTTGAAGTCAATAAGACCCTACTGAAAATCCTTGAAATGTTCTATATGTACCATGTTCACAATTGCAGACCTATTAGGCACCTAAATAAAATAAAGTAACATGAGTCAACAGAGTGCTTTGCCCACAGATTAGCGTTAACTAGTAATTTGCTTCCAAGAAGTCATTAAAAAAAGTACTTATAATACATTAGTTAAGTTAGAACCTAACTCACACAGTCAAAGGTGATTGCTGTAGCACTAATGTCTAAAACAAAAGTGCACTTTTACCAGTTGTAGAAGCAGTGAAGACCCAAAAAGATGACTATGGGTCCAGAGCATCCTTTGTATTAAGAGTGTCTGAGAGAGCTGGGACTGTTCAGCCCAGGAGAAGAGAAGGCTGAAAAGGGGTCTTACCAAAGTGTATGAGTACCTCATTGGAGACACTGAAGATGAGGGATCTAAGTCTTTTTCAGCAATGTTTATGGCAAGAGGCAGTGTGCACAAGTTAAAACATGGAATTCCATCTGAACACAACTGAACATGATGCTTTTGCTGTGAAGGTCCTCAAGGACCAACACAGGAACAAGTTGTCTGGAGAGGCTGTGGAGTCTCTGTCTATGGAGATACTCAAAATTCAACCATGCACGGTCCTACACAACCTGCTCTATGTGACCCTGCTTGAGAAGAGGGCTTGGATGAGTACAAGCTCAGGAGGTCCCTCTTTACTTATTGAGTTTTTGAAGTATGACTTCAAGTGCTTAACACAAAATTAAAAAGAAAAAATAAAAATTGAACTGCAGCAGCTGCTATGCAATGCTCTTATGCAAACGAGACCAATATGATACCATCAGAAGATGTCTGTCTCTATTTGCTGACCCTAACATTGATAGAATACTTTTCAATCAGTTTTTAAATCAATATAATATAGTACTCAGGAATATTTGTTTCTGCTTGTGATAAACCCATTTAGTATGTCATACCACATGATAAGTCACTAACTGTCTTCCTGTTCTGTTGGCTCCTTTCTGGAGATATTAACTAGGGATGGCTGGAAGAGCTCTGGTTGAATAACCAGAAAAAGTTAACTGCTTATCACAACTCTGTATTTTTTTGAAAATTTTTGAAATTCCATTTTGAAGAAAAAGGAAACAACAAAATTTTGATGGTCTCAAACTGTCTTGTTTTTGATAGTGTCAAAATGTAGTCCAACGTCTTCACTCTTAAATACTTTACATGTGCATTATATATATTATTAAATCAGTTTGAAATTATTGAATTAAATCAGTGTTTATTTTATTTTCAGTAGCTTAAGTTCTGATTTGTCTGAAACATACAGAATGTTTAGATAATCCCAGTGAATTATCTGATTGAATTGAAAACAAATTCAAAATTCTCTAAGGACTGGAAATCCCCATCTTCAGAGAGCTCACAGAATGCTTTCTATATGCATGAATCAAACACCCCAGCAAATCAGTTTAATAATGCTAAGATGCATGTTGGCTGTGGAAGATATACAGGACTCTGATGCATTTCAGATTGTACAAGATGTGAATATGAATAGTGTGAAAGATGTCACAAAACAGCAAGGATGATACAAGTAACAAAAGACTGCAGATAGTGTTATGCAATGCAGTCTAAAGCGTAACTGAAATAGATATATCTTCTGTGCCAGACACTACCTATCCATAGTCACAGATTTGCATGAGTTAACTATAATCTATATTCCATTAAAGATTATGGGAGGAAAATATTATAAAAGTTAACACTGTTTAAACGATGTAATTGCAGGCTTCAGTCATGCAACTCTTTTACTAGCATCACTATCAGTGATGTGAAAGTCATCACTGCAGAAGGATAGAAGTGGGAAACCATATTATTATCACCCTCATTACTTCTGTATTTTTGGTTAAGAATCATGGGAACATTCCATTTTGGAGAATTTCAAGAGCTATTTTACTATTTAAATGGTATTTTCTTATTCAGCCTGTTTGAACCTTGAATTTAGTCCATTCTATCTATTCACATTACTGGCATAGAAATAAACCTGTATCTCTGTCTCCTCTCTCTAGCCTTGAGGAGTCACTATAACTGTTACAGAGAGACCCAAACTTTTCCTGTTAAGCCTATGATCAGAATAGCTAACATGGATTAATTCTGGCTTTTAGTTCTGCCAAGGAAGGAATAGCTTTGCACAGGTGTAAGACGCTAACATTTGGCTGCAAACTCATAACAGTGGACTATGAGTCAAGAGTCCCAAAAGACACACCTGACAGTCAGAACCAAGGTTAAGTTGGAAGAATGTTTTTTAAGAATGTGTCTTTTTGGAGCAAGAGAGAACAAACGTGGCTTGGAAGTTGAGAGGCTTTGGTGACACAGCACCAGAATATGTACAGTCATGTGGTCAGAGCAGCATGCAGAATTGATTAATATACCTTATTGTTTGGAAACTGAATTAAAATCACCTGAAATACGGGAAAGAGACTGATTCTGTCCTGTGCAGCTGTAACCATAAGTACAGGAAAGTGCAGCAAAAACCCTCTTCTAAGTTTTCTAAACTAGCACTGATACTTCAGTCAAATTTTTCCTATATCTGCATCGTGGGTGAGAAGTAGTAACAGGAATCTTTTGTTGTGCACTACTTGGTCCATGGAATTCCCCTGCTGTGCATTTTAACACAAGCACTAAAGTAATGTCTAAAACAATGTTTTGCAAAGCAAACACCAAAGTTTGGTGAGCTTTACGAAGTTTGTCAAATCCTGTCATGAATGATTTGTCAAATACTTTAAGGCACAAACCCAAACAAATAATCAAATAAATCACAGAAATATTATCCAATGAACTCTGTCTTTATGAATTAGTGTCATTCTGTTATGCTTCAAAGCAGCCAAGCTCCATGAGCTATTTAAAGAGACCGGAAGTGAGATGAGTTCAGTGGGAACACAAAATGATGATCTGCCCAGTCTATGGGCAGATGAACCGGGCACAGTTCTAATAAAAGTACAAGGGTCTTATGACCAATACAATCCCAGCCAAATGTAACACAAAACTCTCTGGAGCCATCAATACAGTAAAAAGACAAAAAAATTCTAGGCTGCGAAATGGTGATGCACAATTAAAGATGATGGGAAAATAAATGAACTTTGGAGACCTTTTGGTGTATCAGCTTTGACTGCATGAACATCTTCCAATTACTTTTAATATGCCCTCAATTCTAAATTGCACTAAAGAGCATTAGAATGCAAAAGTTGTATGCCAAGAGTTGCAGCCACTAATTCAAATACATTATATTAAACAGGAAAGACACATCAACAAATACTCAGAGAACTCACAGACTCACTACGGGACTAAAAGACTGAGATCATGAAAGTTTCTAGTCAGATCTCAGGCCTCTGAATTGCACCTCTTACTCCCTGTACTGAGCCTATAAAACTCAATGTTATCTTTCTCTGAGTTGAGCAGCTAGCCAGCAATCCAGATTCCATTGAGTAGTTTAAGTCAGAAGAGAAGTTGATACTAAAATCCTATTTTTAAAACAAAACAACACAAAACAAAACAAAAACAAAAACAAACAAACAAACAAAACCCCAAAATTGCAAAAGCTTCTTTTCTTCAGTACAACAAATATCAAATGTGTCAAGATGATATCTTTCCTTGAAGCTTTGAGCTCTTTTCTAATCAGCACTTATCCCATACAGCTCTCTCTAGGCTTGGCAGTGGGCTGTGTTCCCAGTTTGTATTCTGGCTTTGTCTGCTGCTCTTTTAGTCTGTTTTTTTCCCACCTACATTTCAGACACATAGTAATTCACAGATGTCATTAAGTCACAGTTACAACAAACTATCTAAGAAAGGGTTAGCTAATTTGTTCTAATATTTTTTTTAGTTAGTATCTTCCAAAGAGATAGCTACATTTTCTAGAAGGTATCTTCAATCAAGAGATTGTGTCTTTTTCTTCTTTTGTCAGGTTGTTCTTATGGTTAATCACCTTCACAAGCAAATATTTGTGCTTGATTCATCAGTTGATTTTTCTTGAGAACAGTTTTCAGCTTCTGATGTTTTTACTCTTTCTTTACTACATTTAAAGGCCTTCAGTAACTGCTGAGTCCTTCTTATGAAAGTACTTATACACTATGATTAATTAATTAATATCTTGGCATGTGTTTTGATGAACTAAATAGAATGAGCTCTTTAACTCTCACTGTAAAACATTTCCCTCAGTACTCAGACAGTTTCTGTGACTCTTCCTTGTACCTTTGCCAGTTCATCAATGCTGCAAAATGTGGACATCAGAACTGAAAAATAAGTATTATTTCTATTGGCATCCTATCCTGAGCTTAGCTACTCATCTCTGCTCTGCTTTTCTTCATTAGCCTTCTGGTTATAAATGCAACAGCAGAATTAACTTCTTTGCAGGAGCTCTGGGATTCCTGCTGAGTTACTTATCCAGTGTAGGTTTTACAGTCTTTTGGAGGGACTCTGCTTTCAGTGACATCATGACACTTCTAGAGTAATAATGTTCTAAAACTCTGAAAGGTTGGGAAACAACAGTGTGGTGGGTTGCTTAAATTACAACTGGTAATTGGTGTAAATGAGCAAGTGCACAGCACTGAGTTTACCAGTAACTATTTGCAAGGAGCTTCTGTGCACTGAAATGGCTGTGGTCTGTGTTGCATGTAACACTGGGAAGCTTAGATGCCCTACAGAAGGCCTTGACATAAATATCCACGGCTATGAGTTGTGGTCTAAGCAAAATCTTATTCCATTGCAAAGGCTTTAAAGAAACCCTACTGAATAATCAGCCTGCTCAGTCACTGACTAGAGAAATTTCTTGACTTCAGGGTCATGGCATAATTTGCATTATTTTTTGAAGCTCAATTGAGAGTAAAGGGAACACATCTCTCACTACCACCAAAGAAAATATATAGCACTACACAATGAAGTGGCCAAAGGATAATACAAATTGGAAAACCAGAAGATTAATCCCCAGGGAAGTAATTTTTTTATGTGGGTTATTACAGCAAGAAAAACTGGTTTGTTTCTTTAAAATATCTATTAAACATCTGGAGAAATCATGTGCCAGGTGTGGCCTAAATGTAAGCTGAAAAGTTAGGGGGAAGGTATGGTCCCGAAGTTTGTATCACCAACTCCATTGTGCTAACTGGGAAAGCAACGTCCACTCTTTTCACCTCTGGTCTGGAAATATAAGCCCACAAATCTGAGTAGTATCCTTTTTGCTGAGGTCTTCCACTTATCTATATGAGCTTTTAGTTTTTTCACTCTCTGTTCTGGATTATCTCGTGCAAAATAGGACTAGGTGAAAAAGATAACCTACACAATGATTTGATGCCAAGATGAGATCATTGGGGTAGTTTCTATTTTGTGACATTTTTCCATATGTAATCCAGGATGTGCAACTGGTCCTCCCCACAGAACTTTCAGCTAACTCCATTGTATTAATTTGAATAGGAAATCCTCTTAAACATTGCAATTACCATTCAGATGTACCTGTATTTTAACAGAAGTAATAATTCTATTACTGATTTTGTGTTGAAATACACACAAGGCCTTTTTTTTCCCAGGGAGAGATCAGAGATACATATAAAGCTATGTTAAAGTAAAGCTAAAAACGAAGCTAAGTATATGGCCCTTCATCTGAAAGCTGCTTTATCCACATTCTCAATCCCCATTTTATTTCTGACAAAGCCTCTCTGAAATCCATGACTTTGACAGAATTGAAGGAATCCAGGTTAGCCTCAGTTTGAGGTATGTATTTAGCCTTTTTCTTTCAAAGTGCTGGTTCTTGATGCATTGCCTTTTCGTAGAATGTATGTTGGAAAACAAAAATATTTACAACAATTTAAAGTGGAAGTTCATGAGATTTACAGACTGTATACACTGATTAGTATTTGAGCTTATTTAAAAGGGATTCCATGGGCTTTGTCAGGATCATATATTTTGAAAAATCCATATCAAAGAACTGTTATTAATACCTTGGATTTTTAAAAATGTGCATCACAATTTAGAATTAAAAATAGAGCAAATTTGCACTCAGGAACAAGCAAATTTATTTTGGCAATATCAGAATCAGGGTTGAAAAGGGTAAGATACATCAAGTTAGTTTCAAATATCTAATAGATAAAAAATACTTTCTCAATTTATTTTGTATAGATGGGTGAATTTTTTTGGCATATCATACGGATATGGCTGACAAACATTCACATGTTTTGCTAAATTAGTAAAGTTACTTTATCTGAAAAAAAATAAGTGCTAAATAGAAAAAGTGCTAAAATGAAGAATTTTTACTTCTAAAGGACTGTCCAGCCCTGGTTTCCTGCAGTGGGCACAATCCTGACCCCACACAAATGTTCATGTTCCACCTCAGCTTCATGCCATCCTTTTCCCCAGGGAGGTGCCTGGTGCAGGGGGCTGAGGCTGCCCTGGTACCCCCCAGCTGTCCTCCTTCTGACAGGGGTGCTGGGACAGAACCCCGGCTGTCAGGGCTGTGCCCACCCCAGGGTTGGAGAACAAAGGTGGCAAGACAATTAGAGAAGGAACAAGTTGCTTCTGACCAAATTCAGCCATAGAAAGGATGGGTATTCGAGGTGAGAGCAGGGCAGGTTACCCAGAAGAAATACAGAGACTTTGTCCAAGCATTCAGAGGTGGGCTTAGGGAAATCAAAGCCCATCTGAAGCTGAATCTGCCAGGCAATGTGAAGGGCCGCAGGAAAGGCTGCCACAAGTATAGCAGCAGGTCTTTACTGCTAAGGTTTGTGTTTAGCAGTTCCAAGTCCAAATAGTGCCCATTGACAGGGCTGTCAATTCATTTAAACTGAGACACATAAAATTCCAAGAAATAAGGAAATGTTTTTACTGTGAGGGCTGTCAAAACACTGGACGAAACCCAGGAAGAGTGGCTATCCTTTGACGTATTCAACACCCAGCTTGACACGGTCTTGGGCAACACGGTCTTGACCTTGCCCTGAGCAGGGGGGTATGGAGTAGGTGATCTTCAGAGGTCCCTTCCCAACTCAGTGTTCCTCTGAATCAGACAGGCTGCTTATACTCAGAAACCTGAAAATTAGGCCCTTTTTTTAGAAGCCTCTATTCACTTTGTTTACTTCCTGTAGTTGTAGAAGAAAAGTTAGCCATTTAGACTCTGTACTAAGAATTAGCTTTCTTAATTATCTGACCAATAGTAGTCCAAGACAAAAAACAAGTTACTGATTCAGGATTTACTATTAGACTCAAAAACATAGACTGAATTTTAAAGCTGCTATCAAAGTCTTAAAACTGAGTTAGAGGTGGTCTGAGTCATCTCTTCTGGAACTTCAGACACCCCTCAATATGGCTTCCCATCCAAGTCCTTCACCAGCTTTGTTGCCCTGCTTTGGACTCTCTCTCTAATATTTTAATGTCTTTCCTGGATTGTGGTGTCCAAAACCACACACAAGACTTGAGGCGAGGCTGAAGCAGTGCAGAGTAGAGCAGCACAATCACCTCCCTCAACCAGGCCTGATGGACCCCATCAGGACATGGTTGGCGTTCATTACAGCTACTAAGTGGATGGTTTACCTTATCTCCATTTACATTCAGTAACCTGCAGCAATGGTCTGCTGGAGATAAAAGCCCATTGGTTCTAGAACATGAAAATGGACCCTGTTTCCTGTAATAGAATGGCAGATCATCTTTTTTTTTGTTTTGTTTTGTTTTGTTTTGTTTTTGTTTTTGTTTTTGTTTTTGTTTTTGTTTTTTGGCCAAAGTTTGCCAGTAAAGCCATTACTCTGGCTGGGTACATGAATTAATAAAAATAATTTTAATAGATGGTTTTACAAGGAGGGCTACTTTTAATTTTTTTTCCCTACTCCTACAGAAAAAGATAGAAAAAGCAGAAAAAGTAAAGAAATGCTTCTTATAAGATATCTTTAAACTATACAATGACTTATGAGACAGGTAAAATAGAGTCTAATGCATCTTTCTAGATTACACTATAACAAAACTGCCCTAGCTGGCAGACATTCAAATAGAAATATTTGAAGTTATTTCCAGATTGCTAGAATCATGTTATTCCTTAAAATGATACGGTATACATAGGCTATTTTTAGTCATGATTCCATAAAGGAACATTATTCCAAACAGTTAAGAAAATACAAACTAGAAGTTACAGTGAGATCTCTTGCAGAGATGCCACCCTGTTTGTGCAAAAGAATAAACTTTACACAAAAATTCAAATGTCTGACAAGTGTACATGAAACAGGGAAGTCTTAGGAAAACAATGTTACAAATAAGGAAGTATTCCAAATGCCAACATATTTTTTGCTGAAGGTTCCTTAGATTTTGATTGTTGATGAAGGACTCATGTGCAATGTTCTCCTTTAGGCCTAGATAACTGTTGGTAATATACAAAATTATATCTATCTAGACTAGAATTCAGATGGACATGGCAATAACAAAAGTTCTTGTCTTTTTAATAATATTTTGTTCTTTTTCTCTTAGGAAAAAATGCAGGTATTTTTCACAGACATGATATAAAGTCTTCCTTAGATTTATGGTGTGCATATTGAAGTTATTTTTATTTGAAGAATTTTCTTGCTGTGGCTCCCAGAGTAACTGAAGTGCATGTTTTCATTGCAACACATACTATGCATTCCTTTCTTGGAGAATTAACAGTGAATGACATTATCTATGACTCTCCAAAACATGTTTATTCCAAAAGAGTGGGTTTTCATAAGTGAATAGTTAGTTTGTGCCATGTTCAAAGGACAAATGTTTCATCATGCTTGCTTGGAACTACAGGAGTGTGTGAAATACTGCTTGGGTTTGCAGGTCTTTATTAAAAGTGTGATTCTGTATTGGAATATGCAGATACAATTGCAGTGATTCAAATAATTTTCTTTATTCACAAAATAATAATAATAATAATAATAATAATAATAATAATAATAATAATAATAATAGTTCCTTTTCAGAAGCAGAAGGAGTTACCTTACAGTGTGCCTAAGACTCCAAGGGAGTAAGACTGTAAGAAGCCTACATATAAGTAAGTGAAAGCAAATGCCTACAGATAAATAAAAGAATCTACAAAGCAGTAAGGCAGACCTATACAACAGCTTCATCTTACTGGTACCTAAACCCTTGACAATTCTTTCTGGGAACTGATAAGCAAGCGAGTTTATTAAGAAATAATTAAAAGTGCATAATGAAAGGTATTTTTTAGCTAGAAACTTCTTACAAACAGAAAGAAAACCATGGGAGAAAATATGAAGATTTTAGTGAATGAAAAAGGGCAGTATTATTGGAATGGGAAAGAGTAAAAGATATTAATACAGGAATAGAAGATATTAATATAGGAATAGTGTCTTCAGACAGTGTTACAGTATCTAAATTCTTAGGCTGCTTTCAGTGTAGAAGTACTGTAATGCAATCTCATGCACTTGCTTTATCTGTGTAAGCAGATATCTGCAATGTAAGACTGGCCCAGGAGATGCCAGAATCTGAAAGATTTAAATACACCCTGCAAATGAAGACCTAGGGAGTGATATGAGCTGTAGATACCTTATACAGGCAATATGGTGGTCCAGTATGCATGAAGGAAACTGTGCTTGAGTGAACAGAGAATCAGCCTGGGACTTCTGTTTGTTCTAAAGAAAATAGACATATAGCAAAGAGACAGCTTTGTGAGGTGCTTGCTCAGAGATAGCAACTGGAAGAATGTTTGCTTAAGTGATTACCCAAGCTATAGGTGGTAGCTGAATTAATGTTTGCAGAGGAGATTACCCTGAAATATGGTAGGGGTAGTAGGATGGCCATTTTCCAGTTTAATATTTTAATTTTGGAAAATGCTACCTTGTAAGAAGTGCAACATTTTATAGAGGAATTTATTCTTCAGTTTCAAGAATCTGACTGGTAAAGATTACAGGAATTTTGACTTATGAAAACAGAATTTCAGTTGATTTAGCAGGATTATATTTGGAGTATACCTGGCAAGAAATAGACTTTTTTGCTATTCTACTTCTGAGTGGAAAAAATATGAAGGTCTCAGCAAAGCAGAAATCTTGGTTCTTATCTAGGCTGGGCTCTGTGGACCTTGTGTTGACATGAAGCTGTTTCCTGTGTTGAAAATGTCAATCCATACATGGAAAATACGGAAGAAGTGGTGGTTGTTGGACAAGGAAGAGATTATTGCAGATTTTATTGAGTGATTTTGACTGAATGGATTCTCTGTTGTGTGTCAGTGCCGGGAAAAGATGATTGGATTGAAAACAAGGTCATCTCTCTTGGACAAAATCAGTAGGACTCTGTGAGAACATACAGACAATGCAGCTGCTTTTATCCCTATGAATACTGATTTCAGCTGCCCGTTGAAAAACTAAATATGGTCTCTTGGAATCATATTTGGATGGGTGACTTCATGAAACCTACGCCAACCTCTATTTAATCTCAGCCAGCAAAGGCAGTGACAGTGTTTGGATACAATGAAGGCAGAACCCTTTCATACTGGGTTCTGCCTGTTCTTTGCTAACCAGGGTATGTGTAAGAGTTTTCTTGAGTCCATGCAGGTTTCTGGTAGCTCTGCTGAACTTCAGAACAGATCTGGAACTGGGTATCACTGCTCTTCCCTCGTTAATTTCCCTGCCCAGAAGAAGAAATGGAATAAACAGGGCTGATACGCAGACGTACCACAGCTTTCTAGAATACAGTTTTCTTGTATTGGTGACTTTTTGCATTCTACTTTAGTATTATTTCATTTTAGCTAATTCTTGGTGCTTTCATTGTTATATAAAGTTGTACAGCAAATCTGATGGGAAAAGACATCTCAAATCATATGCTGAGTAAATACTGGAGGAATCTTCTATGTTGTTTTGTGCTCACTAGAAGCATGCAAATTTGTCCTAACTTGGCTCTTGCTAGCCAACTTCCATACTGAAAATCATAATCGTATGAGCTGCTCATGGTACAATCATGAGAGAACCATTTGTGTGTGAACAGCTGAGTGTGCTCACAGGGGGAAGAATTCAGCCCAGCAATGCTATGCATTTAATAGCTTTATCCATTCAGCTTTATAGCTTGCCATTGGGTGCAGATGTTTTATGACTTGTAACAGTTTAATGTGTCCTGGTGGATTACCCTCCAAGTTTCTCTTCATCAAAGCACTTGCTCCAGGTAACTGGAATGTCAGATTTAAATGAAGTGCGATGCGAGAATGGGGATTGTCAGATTTTAAATGAAGCACACAGTGGTGCTAGCTAAAGTTTTAAGCATGGTATGACATTTCCATGGCCTGTCTTACTGGCTCTCTACACCTCTTCTTCTTTCAGTGTACAAATTATTGTAGAGAAATAAGTAAACTGGTCATATACTGCATTCTAGTACTACAAACTGCCAAGTTAAAAATTATCTGAAAAGAGATAATGTTTCTTGTGAATTCAAGATCAGACAAAAGGTGTAACAGGGCAGCACCATTTAATTCCCCAAGGTAACCAGGTCCCTGATGGGCACACTGCTCTTTACAGCGAATGGTGAGACTTTGCCTCACTCCTCCTTTGCTCCCCCTCCAGTCACCATGTCCCTTGGGGCCATGAATATGCCCAGCCCTGTCTTTCCAGACATTTCTTCCATCTTGATCTTCCAGACAGGCATCCTCTTCCTTCCCATCTGACCCCATCCCCTTCATTGGTCATCCCAGTTGCTCTGGTTTAGCAGTGGTGAAAAAACGGAACCCTCTGGAATGCTTTTGTAACTACACAGAACTGAGTGGTCAGGGCATCCATGCTGGCAGTCCCTAGGGTCTTCAAGTGCCTTCTTTTTCTCTTTCTGCAGAAATTTACTGAAGCAATAAATCCAAGAAATAAAAAAAAAAAGAAAAAAATTTTCTCCAATGATGGAGAAAAACTAAGACAGGGGAACTCTGGAGACTGGGAGAGGAAAAAAGAACAGTAACAGTGTAATAGGGGCTGTGCTTTTGCCTGCCTCATGTCTTACTGTCATGTTTTTCCATAAAGCTTATATACTATGAGAAAGGAAGGGAAAACAAAAATCCTTTCTGACAGAGGACGAATTGCCATGAAGGTCCCACATGGCAGGGAAGTCCAAATTTCTGAACATATGGAGAGCCAACATATAGTAGGTTATCTGAAACCTAAAGAGTCACAAAGGTGGCACCATAAATAGTATATTTTCCTGAGGCAGAGAATGAGGTAAAGACAATCACAGTGCCAAAAAGACAATGCATGTCATGCTGAAACAGATAGAGTACAAACCTCCAAGACCTCAGAGTGTGTCAGAGAAGAGATCTTTAGGTCTTTCTGACAGGTTTTGCATGTTTGACTATTATTAGCAGAACAAAAGGTTGTGCATGGTTATTACTGAGGTGCCAGCCTCCCCTGGTTCACTCTTTTTGTTTGTTGTTCTAAGAGGAGTGCAAAAGAGTCACTTATTTTCTGTCTTTGCACATTTAGGCTGTGACAGCTGGGGGAAAAAGTTTTTAGATTAAAAGTCAGGATGAAGAGTCAGAAAATGCTTGAAAGGAAACAAATTACTTTTATTTTAAAAAATGAAGGATGTTTTTAAGTCCTCAAAGTTTGTTACTCTATAAATACCATTGAGAAAATAATTTGCATGGATAATATACTTTGGTTTTCATTAACAGAATACCTGAAAGCAGTATTTTTCATCCTTCTGGCTATCACTGTTGTTTGTATTCTGTAGATGATGAGACAATCTTAGGATCCCAACTAACATTATTGTTCTGCTGCAGTAAGTACTTTTTGTAATTTATGAGTCTGCTGGCCTGAAACAGATCAAACTATATTTTACTATAATAATATTTTAATAATACATAATAATATTTTGAGATCTGTGAATTGTGTTTCATTTGGGTCTGTCGACTGTACTTTCTCACATATGTGGCATTGTTTCTATTTTCTAGAGATAGAGAATTCACAACAATGTTATTCCTATAGCTGCAGCAGGCAGCAAAATTAAGATCTGAGGGAATTTCAATGTATAACCTCCATGTATAACCTCCTTCTGCTTCCCATGAGTATTTCATGCAGGTTACATTGAAACTGAAGAAAGAAGGACAAGGTGAATGTGACTTTATGTAAATCTGCTGAGAATGTGACATGAGTATTCACAAAAAGGCTTTTTATGCATTAGTTATTCCTCCATTGTTAAATATATGACGCTCATCAACTATGGCAGGTAAATGTGCACCTGCATAAAGAAATCTGGTGAGAATATGATAAAGGTCTTGCTTGGCTGAAGCACAAATTACCAGTAGACTTGGGTGCAGAAGTTAATCTTGCAATGATGATGATGGTGATTCACTTGGGGGAACTTTGAGGGGTTTGTAATATGAGTTCTATCAATTTGTAGTTATTGCATAAATGCAAATATTTAGATTGAGCGTTCACAGTAGTTTGCTACAACAGGAAAAAACGGTGATAGAGGACGGGTTTTTTTCTGTCTCACTTATGTATGTAACTGTTGTCCAAGACACTCTGTACACTCCTTGGAGAGATACAGACACTTTAAGGAAGTGATTCATCTCAGTTTTAGACATCTAAAATAAAGCAGATGGAACTATCTCTCTCCACAGAAGAACTTTTAGCCTGAATTGCATTCTAACAAGCAGGCCCACTGGTGTAAAGAATGTGACCACCTGCAGGCAAACACAGTTCATGTCTCAGCACCCTACCACCAGTATGGTCAAATACAAAGTGATCATGCCTGTCTATATAACAAATTCTTTTCCAGCTGCAGCAGAAATATCTGATGAATCAGTCACAATTGTGCTTAAATGCGTAGTCGAATCTACTCAATGCAGAACACAGTGTTCCAGTCTACCAGGAATTAACCTCCAATATGCAGAAAAATTTCAGTTTGCATTTGTGAAGTTTGTATGGTGTGGTTGTAAATTCAGATATTTTTTCCCCTGAATAATTGAGTCAGATTTGGATTTGATTTTGCAAAGATGCAGAGTATTTTCTGGATGCACATTTCCCTGACTACTTGGAAGAGAAGGGCACGGTGCCTCATGAGATCAAGTCCTCGCACAATGCAGAATGCCTGTATCTGAACTGCTGTGCTCCTCAGATGTGTAACATTTTGAAATGCCCTGCAAAACTATCACTTACCCTCCACTACTGCTTCCAGATGCCAGACAGAATGAGTCAGGTGTCTAAGCTTGGCTGATTGGCCAAACTCTATCTATAATTGATGGAGACAAGCACTTCTGAGGGGAGATTCAGCTGGTCTACAGAGACTGTGAATCACATTGCCTGTCTCTTGCCCCTGGTTATTCCTTGGCACCCCTGACTTGTGGCACCTTTCAGTTGCACTGATACTGCTCCTTGTGTCTGTGGCATTCACCAAGTAGCTTAAATTGTTTGGGCTAAAAAACAACAAAACAAAAACTAAAAACTAAGCACTCCTCCCCATATTACGGGTTACAAGGAAACCTATTCCCTGCCAGTACCTTTGTGCATTGGTGTAGAATTTTATGAAAATCAAGTATTTTTAAAACAGCAATGGCAATCTATCCAGGGAATGAATTTAAATTAAAAATGTGCTTTTGTTGTGTCTTATATACTTCTGTCCAGGCATTAAAGAATAAAAAGACATGTGTTAAACAAAATTGCCTGCTTTGTAGCTCTTTTTCTTAATTCTCCAGTTCTTTGCCTGGCTGGTTCAGCCCTTCTCAAGTCCTGCACATACTGGGGGAGGGAGTATATACTAAATTCCTTTCACCCTTGGTAAACATACTTTGTGCAATCTAAACCAGGGTAATGTTACACTGTTTTGCTGGACCTTTTGAGAGCCCTGAAAGGGAAAAATAAAAAAAACCCAGGATGGTTGACATCTGCATTTTACTGGAGTAGCTACAAGCACTGTCTGTTATGGAAGAGAGGGAGAGAGACAATGCTCAGGATTTTGTATTGAAAGGAGCTAGCCTGGATTTTTTTGGGCCTCCTGTCTCCCTTACTTCTTTGCCTGAAGGGCACTAAGCCTGCCCTGCTTCTCACTGGAGGGGAGCGGATACTCCATGACAGGCAGGCTACAGGAGGGATATTTTACTGCAAATGAGAGGCAACCTTTATCTCACATTCTGAAGGCAATTTTCTTACAAAAGGATTCAGCCTTTTGCATTTTAATAATATATAGGTCTTTCTGTTGCTGGTCTTATTTTCACAGCCTTTCCTTTCTCTCTGAACTAAATGCTGCTCTGCACAGTTTCTTAGGATCTGTGATAGCACTAGTAATTGCAATTAAATATTTAATGTTTAAATAAATAAATAATACTAGATATACAGTTAGGGTCATGGATACTGCTTGTGGGCATCTGAGGCCCCTGTAACTGTAATTTTTGTTTTACATTTGATTTAGAGAGAATGAGCTTTCCCCAACTATTGTTAAATTATTTTTGAGATGGTCTTCGGTTGCTAACACAGGGAACTTGGGTATTTCCTTTGTAACCAGGACACGTGAGAGATGACTCTCCTGTTTAGTTATTTTGGTCCCCCAAATCCATTAAGTACTAAAATTACCTACCACAGTCTCCTCTCATACCCCTTTTGCTAGCAGTTTGCTGCGAGGGCTTGATATTTGGAACTCAAGCTGTTGGTAGCCAGCCACAAAATTGACTCCGTGTCTATTCCTTCAGTGGCTGATCATAGCTAACATACAGGAGAGGGCTTTGAGAATCCACTGAGGATTTGCTTTTCCCTGAGTGAGATAGCTGATAAACAAGATTAGAGTATTTACACAGTCTTGAAATCTGGGTCGGCTGGGTCTCGCTCAAGGCATCCTTTTTTATTTAGCAGCAAGATTTGATTGACTGAGTGCAGTGTCAACATTTAGCTTTCTATCCTCACTTCACACTAGCTAATCATCTGAATACAGGTGGCTTCAAATGCAAAAGGTGTGGTCAGGTTTCTCACTTGGTTTGTGAATTGGCTCAGCCTAAGGCTGTGGTGGATGATTTAGGAAGCACCATCCATATTCACTATGACACGGTATCCCAGCTCTGCTGAAGTTCAAGCCTTAGTTTTGCTATTGACCTTGTCTTAATAGAGATGGGAATTAAATTCAGGAGTAGATTTGCCCTTGTGAAGGGTCTTTGTTTGGGCTTTTCTTGCCTGATCATGATAGCCTTGGTAGTGTTGAACTCCAGGGTGAGCCCAGTGCCTGCAGCTGAATTTGTGTGTGCAAAACCACATGTCGGGCCCAAAGCTGCTCAAGAAGGCTCCACTGGTGGCAGCTCTTCCTTCCACCCTGTCCCCAGTGTCCTGCTTGCTCTCCTTTGCTGCTGTTAGCAGATGCTCTTTGCACTGGTGTAGCTGCACTCAACCAGGCCTCCCAAATCAACTGCTTAAAAAAAACCCCCTTGCCTTCTTTCCAGGAAAACAAAACAAAACAACCTTTCAATGAAGGTATTTTCTTGGATGCACCTTATGGTACAAAACAAATAAGGTGGCACAAAAATGAAGAGTTGTAGATGTTTATGGAAGGAAACACATCGTTTAGCATGAAAGTATCTTTGCATCAAAAAATCTGAAAATGTAGCATAAGACCATAATTTGATGATAAAAAATAAGTAGTGGCAGTTCTGACCTCAGTCTCCCTGTTCTCTGTCGTTACATTGTTAGGTTTCTGGTTTGTGTGTTTTGATGTGAGGGGTTTTTTTTTCTGTTGTTGTCTGTTTGTTTGTTTGTCTGTTTTTAAAAATTGAATCAGTTTCCTGATTTGGTGGAACCCTACAAATGGTTGTGGTGATGGAAACAGGAGAAAGCAGCTGGGAGCAGGGAGGAGGGACAGCTTAAGCTGACATTTGGTGTCATTGACCACAGCCACAGAATTTCCCTGGAGAAACAGTACCATGGTATCTTCCCATCTAGTGACATTTCACAGGTTATCTTAATTCTAGTTAGATACACTTGTCTCTATATTTATTTTCTTCTCTATTGAAACAGTGCTATGAGCAAGTTAAAGATACCAGCTTCAACTGTTTTATGGTATTACCCTTAGCTCAAGAACAGTCTTTTTTAGCTTTTCTGGGCAATTTCTTTGAGCTAATACCCAGAAAACTAGAACTCCAAGGAAGCAAGTAAGACACTTAACTTTGAATGACCTGAGTGGACTGCTCACTTGGGAACAAGAATGAAAAAAATAAACCAGAGTTTATCACAAAAGATCTTTGCCTTACTGCATCAGTAAAAATGATACAGAAAAACATATTGATTCTCTGGATGAGTGATAAAACTACAGCACTGAAAGGATTCATTGCAGTAAATCCGAGTTTAATTTTTCCATTCAAATGCCTTAAATAATGCAGCCTTCGTCTGCTGGTCACCTGTCTGCAGTTCTGTTCAAGATGATGATAGCACTGTTTATCCAGGATAGGATCCTGAATTGCCCTGCACTATCGCAATTCCCAGGAGTTTCCTTTCGTGAAGAGTGTTGCATCACATCTAGAGTGATTATCTGAGAACTTGCCCTTTGCACAACAATAGAAAGGCTCTTCATTGTTTTTTGTTTTTTTCTTTCTTTGTTTTGGGTTTTTTTTCGGCTGTTACCGTCAGCTTGGTGAAACTACTGCTGAATTTTCATCAAACCAGCACACTTGCATGTGCACATGACACATACACATGCACTTTAGGCTGCCTGGCAATCCGAACTCATTGCATATTCATCATGTTTTCCTTGTGGCAGAGTCTTCTAATCCAAGACAACTCTGAAACGCCTTACACCCAAAGGTTTCTCTTTGTGCGCACATGCAGAACGCAAAAGGGCCGGGCGCTCTGAAGGAGCTCTATCTCCGAATATCTCTGCCTGAATGGTATCATATCCCACAGCCCTGCCTCCCCCCCTCTGCTGAGCAGGATAATAATGTGGTGGAAACCTTGTGTCTGTGGGGGGAAGGGTTTAAAAGCATCATACTGAGGCTGGGCATTCTGCCAGGGGGAAGGGACAAAAGTGAAGTGCGCCTGGAGGTTTTCTTTTTTTAGGCGGTGATTACTGAAGGGGAAAGAAGGCCAGTCATCATAGGACTACAGAAAGACAAAGAAAGTATTTACCGTGGGCTATTGGCAAATACTTAAGTCTCACTTTAAGTAAGAATTCCTCACCGGAGATGAAAAAAAGGCACAAAATGATTGTGCCTGAACAAGAGAGTCTAGGCTCGCCAGCTGTTTCAAAATTAGTGATTAAAATGAATGATATCTCTGTGATTTCCCTTTCAGAGCCAAACATACACAGATGTATTCATTCTCATAGAATGTGTGTCCTTAAGGTCCTAGGGACTTGAAGAAAAGGAAGGTGCAGAGGGGAGTTCTTTGAAAATGAGCGACTTATTTTTACTTAAAAACTGAAAATTCAGTGTATGCAAGTCCCTTTGAAGAGATAAAATAACAGAGTTATAGAAATAGCAGGTCAGAAAGTCTCATTTGCCCTGAGCTCTCTACAGAGTCATTCAGCTTCTTGTTACAGTGAAATGCAGAATATTTATACAACTCAGAACCTCTGGCATCAGCAACAAAAGCCTCATGTCTTGTTGGCAAGGCAGGATTGACAAAAAAACTCTTATATCTGGTGTTTTGATTTTTTTTTAGGAGCAAGGAGGGGGGATAAAGTCTCCACCAGCCATGTAAACCCTGTCATTGTATTAGCACTTGTGGACAATAATATCTACAAGACTGCACTGTCTTTTCTGCACCTAAAGAAAATCGTAATTATAAGCTTTAAATTCATATTCCTTGTTAGATGACAGCATGTTTAGGAAGCTTATGTCCCTGTTAAGCTTCTGACTTTTGAAATTAAATTAGACATGGCAGAGGGAGGGTTTGGGGGATGAGGGAATATTTTTTGGCAAGTGAATGCAAAACTGAAAGGCCAGATTTGCCAAGCGTTTTTCCAGGGATGTGTGCATGATTTGCATGTCCCCACTCAGTCTCATAACACATCCTCAGTGTGAAACTGAATGGGGAGTGGTTGGGGAAATGGCAGTGGTGGCTGATAAATTAAGGGCAGTATGAAAAATATTTGGGTGCAAACAAATGGATCTTGGTGAATCCATGGATTTGTTCCCTTCCCTCCCAAGGAAAGTCTTATTTTTCTTTTTTTAGTAAATGCTTAAAAATGAAACTGAGATCATTGCATTAACACTGGTTGGTGAACTGTAGAGGGAGGTATCAAAACCTTTTGTAGATAATAAAAAAACACAATAATGCATTTTCTTTCAGAAATCAAAGTAAAAAATCTTTCAAGATCAAATTCCCTTGTGAGAATTTCCACTTTTATACGTGCTGAAAATATCATGAGACTCTTCTTACGTATCACATCATTGCACTAATTCTCACTGCAGGAGTTATATATGAATATTAGAGTAAATAAATAGCCAAGCTAAAAAGTTTTGAGTTCATTTCAGGTTATAGGCAATGACTTTCTATTGCTGATGCATTTTCTAAACTGCTTCCTTTGTCCTTAGGCTTTAATTTAGCAAACCACTTTAAAGCGTACTCAAATATAAGCATCTGGGTTTTCCCATCAAAGTCACTACTCTATTCACGTATTTAAAGCCAAGCAGGTGTTAGAGAATTATTTCTAGGTAGATGATGCAGGAAAAGATTTTCAAAACAGAGTCAGAGCTGTCTACAGAGGAAGCAAGAGATTCTTGCCCCAGTCTCCTTCCATTTAGAAAATTAGAAAGTCCTACTTACTGCTCTGCCCAAAAACTCAGCGTGCTGAGTTAGGAAGTGGCTCAGTTTCTAACAAGACTGTGGTGATTTTGTGAAGATTTAATTGCTAAGCTCTCCTTATGTGGCATCCACCTGCAGGATGGTTGGTAGTATCAGGATTGTAGGTACCAAATCCAACATTTGGGAAACAAGTCAGTGCCATCAGTGAAGTTCAAAAGTCTCATAAATTATTACGTTGGATTGAAATATTTTTTTTAAACTGTGGAAACATGTGAAATAGTTAAAATTTTGGCTTTTGGAGGAGAAGTAGCGCCCTGTTGAAAATCAGTGTTCTTTGGTGGTGTTGAGCTTTATTCAGATACCCTATAAAATTTTTGGCATGGAAAAGGGCATACGTAGAATCACGCATTGTTCTCTGGAAACCTCATAAAATCAGTGAAAATGAAGATAAATCAAAGGAGGAACATCATGACAAGACAAGAACAATTGGTATATGACAAAAGATTAAAAGAATCAAATTTATCTAGCTTGTCCAGTAAAATATCAAATCATGATGAATAAACACTAAGATTGTGAACAGCAAGGACAGACATGTTATTCAGGGACTTTCAGAGACCTGTCTCTGGAAAAATCAGGATGACAGTAAGCAGCAGACTTACTAGGTATGAGTGAAAATTATCTACAATGATATAGAAGAACATGCTCACAAAAGTAAAAATAGGTCAAGAGTTAAAAGTGTATTAGACCAAACATTGGAAAACTATCAAATCTCTATCTTAATATCTCATTCATCACTATGATAATACTCCTTTTAGAGAACACAATTTCACTTACACAGAAATGTGATAGTGGTCCCTCTTTTTATTTCACTAACTCTAGTATCTATTTCCTTTTCTGCCTCTACTGTCCTTTTCATGCTGGGAAATGTGCACTGGTTTGATGCCTAAGAATGAGTCCATAATCAATGTTGTCTCAGTTGTTACTTTTTTCTCCCTTCCCAAAGAGATTTCTGAGGGCCCTATGGTACATGACTTTTGTCAGTATTATTTTGCTTCATCCTGCACCTAACAGGAATGCCCAGGAATGTCAGGATGATTGGTCAGACTCCTTCTCCCTAGCCCCATAACTGGGGCCACGCTGCATTTCTGTAGTCTCACAAGTCAAGAAGTGCTGTTCTGATCACTGCTGAAAACACATCAGACCTCCTCACTGAGTCAGTTAAAAAAATACCAATTTGAGGTGGCAGTAGAAGCCATCAACATATGCATTGAGTTTAATTTTTTCCTGCACTGGTACATTCTACTTCTGTTGGACTAAATCCCCCATCATGCTTCCCAGTTGCTAAATTTTATTACTTCCCTTTTAGTTTTTAACCAATTTTCTTTAATTCCCTAGGAAGAATAAATTTCACTGTAAAATACAAAATAATTGCATGTACCTTCATGCCCATTTCAGTGCGCTCTCACAGGTACCTATGTCCTAGTGCAGCACTTCCATTTCACTAGATAAAAGGACCTTGCAGAAGCATCTGTTCATTTGCCCCAACTGTCTTAAATGCTATGATGGAGGCATCCAAAGCAGCAGGACTTCAGGGAGGACAGCCAAACTTCAGTGATGATCCTGGCAGCCACAGGAAAATACTGAATCAGCTCCATGTGCAGGGAGAAAGGGTTGAACGTGCTGGTGAGGTGCTTTAGCTGTGTGCATATTTAAGTTTGTGCATGCAGTGGAGTTGCAGAAAGAAAATAAATGGCTGTCCTTGTGAGTGGCAAGGGTAAGTGGGACTACTGTTGGAAAAACACTTGTGGCTCATCTTGCAGCTGTGGCGCTGTGATTTCTAAAACATGCCTGTGCTTGAAACACATGGAGCCATTACATGGTGTACAAGCTTGACTGAAGTACCACTCCTTCACCCTAGGCTGCTTAAACTCAATAGATTTAAGCTACTTGGTGTTCTTAGCATATTTGGCAAATGCAAGCCTCTTTCCTGTCCTCAGGTGCATGAAATCCTCCTATGTTCCTTCCCCATCCTTCCTCGAGGGCATATTTGGCAAACCCACTGATAAAAACGAGCTGCATTGAGCCCTGAGGGACCCAATTGGACAGACAAGTCTCATGCCACTGAGCTCAGCGCAAAATCATGGATTTATACAGGACTTATGTCTGTATAAGAATGATAAAACAGGTTTCACAGTAATTCCAGTGGTACTCTCAACATGAATCTGCCCCTTTTAACACCACTTACATCTGTGAAATAGGGAAGGCTCTAACACTGACATGGCACCTGCCAACCCCAAGTGGTGTAAATTCAGTAGGAACAGGGTGGCAAATTTTCAAAGAAAAATGTGAAGAGTGTTCTGGCCACTGTTAACATGAAAATAAAATTTCTTTCTGCCTCTGTTTTTATAGCCTCTTAAGAATAAGGATTAGTTTATTACTGAGAAACTTATTCTGGAGATTATGGAATGTAACAGAGAAACCCCAAATCTGCCTTTTTTTATTCCAGAAAAATACCTTTACTGTTTTCTAAGTACATATGGCAAGCAAATGCATACAGCTATTTGTGCTGGTATCTGAAGTTCGGAAATCACAGGCTTTATGGAGGAAAAGTTTTTTTCATTACATAGAGTATGGCTGGCCAGTAACTATCTGCATCTCACTGTACTTTATCTGAAGCCAGCAACAGATCTCTTACACTGAAAAGCTGTTGCTAGTTTAGTTATTGGTTGTAGCACATTTGAAACAAATGGTTTAACTGCAATTTGTCCAAGTCTATAATTATTCAAATTGCTCAAGGGGCTCTGTAGGTTCCATCCCAGCTGGAATTCTTCTTACTTTTCTTTAAATAACATAGAATGTGTTAAACAAAATACACATTGTTTTTAATTTCAGAACAATCTAATCTGCTGTCGCCTTTACTCTTTCCATGCCGTGCTACTGCAGCAGCCTCTACTAGAGGTATTTTTTTTTTTAAGTTTATTTATCTCTCCTTTTTTTCTTCCCTTTCCATTTTTTCTTTCCGCCTCCCCCTTTTCTTCCCCTCTCTCCCCCTTCCCACCACCCCTTTCCAACAGCTGGCCTACAGGAACCCATTCAAAGCTGTAAAGTTAGAAACCTCTGTGAATTTGGGAAGTTGGCTGCATTTCTGTAAGTGTTAGTAGCTTAGGATTTATAATTTTCCTGAGATTTTGTCTTGGAATTTGGAAAAGAAATAAACAGAGGATTGTTTTAAAAAGTTGAAAAACCGAGAAACCTTTGGATCTCATAACAACTTACTGTCCTATCTTTCTTAATCAGAGTACCATTAACTCTTCAGGTGCAGAGTAACAAAATGTGACATGCAACAATGGATGGCTATTAAGTAGCTCTGAAGCAAATACTGATAGTATATTAGTGTGTGTGTATATATAACTCAGAGTAATAGTCCACAATTTGTGGCAGATGAAGTGTATCCTAGTCTCCTTGCCTTTGGTGCTTCATCAGGCATCTGATCAGGAATGTTACCATCACAGTCATCATTTTTCCATTTGCGCTCCCACCTGCTTATTGTAGCCTCTTTCAGTCACACTGTGAGTGGAAGATATCAGGGCTAGGATCAGGATTAGATCAGTACTAGACACAGTATTACATCTGAAGCTTATTTGCAAATTCACACTGTACAAAGTGTTTATGTCTGACTGGCTTACATGGAAGAATGTTCTCTACAAAACCCATTCTGCACTGCAAGTGAATGTAGAAAAAATGATCAGTTCAGTTTTGTTTTGTGCCTCAGGTATCATCTCACTCTTCAAATCAGTAGAAAAAGGAAGTTTGACCTTTCTGACCACTTGCAGTGAGGTCATAACAGCTGCCATATGGATCTAGCCTGAGATCTCCTCGTACTACTGTATGTTTTTTGACATAGACCCATCGGCGGAGGGATGCTGACAGATTTGCTTGTGGGTAAACACATTTCTGGAGTGGTTACAGGTATAGCTACTAGGCTGATACTGGAGTATTCTTGTTGGGGCCCTCTTCATCCAACTTTCCCAAGGTGGAATGAGATGAATACTTTCAGTTCCTCATGCTCATTTATAAACAAATCCAGGAAAATTATTCTGTCAACTATTCTTGGAAAAGAAGGTATTAGGAGTGGAAAAGTTAGAATTGCTCATCCTTTCCTTTCCTTTTATTTTATTTTTTATTTTTATTTCTGTCTGAAATAATATTGCTTTCAAAGCTGGGATTCAGTCATCACTGAAACCTGATGTAGTCTGGTGTCTTACCTAATACTTGACACTTGATGTTTGCAGTGGGCTGGGTACAAACTCTGTCAGCCCCCACGTCCCTTACAAGTGGTGCTGAACTGAACAGCTTCCACCTCAGAGGGAAAGGCTTTGTAACAGAATCAGCTGTGATCAATGAAGTGTAGCCTTTAGCTGTGTCTACACCATGCAGTGTTCCTGGAACTGCTGAGTTAGTAAGGAGGGTAAAAATGCATTTGGGGATATACAGCAAAACTTAAATCAAAAACATTTCCTGCACACAGGTAGATGCAATTAATTTCTCCCTAGTTTTTGCTTAATTATGACTAAGTGTTGAAAGATCTGCTGCTTTGGCTTCTCATACAGTTTCAGAAATTATTTTATAGCTTTATTTTAAGACTCAGGCTTGTGCATCCTCCAAGTTGCTCTTCCCAAGGAACAATACTGAAATCAATAAATTAAAACATCCACAGCCTTTGTGTAAGCCTTGAAACTGGCTAAAGTTTAGAACAAAAAATCCACATGAACGGGTCCTCAGATAAAATGCTGATGTAACTTTGCTGAGAGTGGAATCAGAAAAATTCCTGATATCCATTTCAATTACATGGAAAGATATAAGGACTGATTTCAATTAAGTTTCATATATAGTGAGCTGTGTTCAATACAATTGTTTCCATTTACACTAGTTAGAGCAAAATGAAGGCTGGGACCATTTTTACTACTCTGGATATTTTAAATAGTTTGGTAAAACTAACACATCTAAATCTCTTATTATCACTTCACTATGGCAGTGTTTTATAAGCAGGAATGAAATTCTTTTAGCATTGTCCCTGCTGGAAAGACTGTTCCCATTTCACAGCCAGGGAGCTGAGGCATGTAGGTCAACAACCTAACCCAAAGCCCAATTTTTCGCACTCTTATGAAAGACACTTGTCTTATTTAGTTGTGAATTGAAGGTAAGTTTGCTTACATCTAAGCCAGAATACAGTTCTGTAATTTGATGGTCAGGCAGCTGTGCCCAAGCATAACACTTAAGGTAGAAAAGCCTTAGCCATAAATTTCAGTTTTGCAGAAGTTTTTTGTTGCACCCCTGTGATCTTCCAGCCTATTCACAGTCTGGGGCACTGAAACCAGTAGCATCATGGAGGTCAATTTCTAAAAACACCAGTAGGGCTAGCACAGAGCTGGTTTTGGGGCTGCGCCATCTGGAGAGAGACGTTGGTGGCTCCCACGTTCTGGCTCATTCTGAGAGCAGCAGGAGCTTCTGCCTTGTGCAGATGCAATTTAATGATGATAGAAAATGGTAGCATATTGTTTCTGTAAGAGGCAGTCTCTCATGGATCCCACAGCGTTCTTACCAGCGTGTTTAACCTCTAATCTGGGAAAAAAAATACCATCTGGCACACACCATCCTTGAAAGTTTGCTGTCCCCTGACTTGATACGTACCTGGAGAGCTGATCTAAGTGCTGTACTGAGTTATCTGTGCTGCATAAACCTGTCCAGGCCCCAGAAGAAGTGGAGAAACATTAGTGTGATGTGCTGTGTCAATACATCTGACTTTGCAGCAGGACTTAACAATGCGGTGCTGAACACCAGGTTTGCCTGGCTAGGTTGCTTCCACTAAGGGGGCTGGCTTATGTAGTGTTCTCTTAGGTATCTGACCAGAACTGCACCAGGCCATGTTGGCAGATCCATAAACTTTTAATGTTTAATGAAGAATATTTTGCTTCTTGATTTTATTTATCTTGTCAGGGAAATGTCACACTTTCTGCCCTTGTTTGCCTATTTATGCAGTGTTAATCCTTTCTTCACTATAGAGGTGAGAAGGATTCTGGCACAAATAAGAACTTGCTGTTAAGCCTTGACAACCCTGATTCCCTGCAGGCTATGCCTTACCTCTGCATTTTCTCTGTAGCAGAGAACACAGGAGGGAAGGCATGTACACTCTCAGTCACAATCTACTGTCTGCTGGCCTATGGATTTGAGTCACCGCAGCCTCAGTACTTGTCCCTGGGTAAACTGGACTATGCTGTCCACAACTGAGATGCTCTGTTTCTGGTTCAGGTGGGTTCTCCCTTCCTTAGAGCTCAGGGGTGATCAGACCGATGCCAAACGTGACGTGGAGAACCAGCTGAGCACAACGAAGCCCCAGGCTCATGGGCACCCACCCACCTCTAGAGAAGATGGGTTGACAAGCATGGCCCACCACACCCAGTTTTCTCCTTAGAGGTGGTCAAAAATTGCCAATGCTGACTGCATTTCTGGTCATGAGGGAAGGATATTGGAACAGTTTTCAGTGAGTAAATACCATGCCTTGGATTGACCTTGCTGGTGAAGACATCACCGCTGTGTGAACACACAGCTTGTTCTGCTACCCTTGTGAAAGAAATGAGGTGAGACTTACGGGTGTGACCTCATGAGTTCCTGCTGAGCATATGAATCAGAACCCCAGTCCAGTGGTGGCATAAGTCCTTTGCAAAGAAGTAATTCTTTCTTATCCCAGTTCTGCAGTTCTTTAGTCATAAAGTGTCCTCTTACAGGCAAAATGAAAATGTGAGATAGAAGTTTTAAGAAGGAGGCTGGATTACAGGCTTTTGTGTGCATAGGAGCAGACCTAACTGGCTGCTGCTGTGGTCTATTTGGAAATCTCAGTCCTATTACTGCTTTCATTCCTTCAGCAGGTTGAAAATAGAGCTGTTTTGACTTAAAAAGATTCCTCATGTACATGCTAAAATGTGCTTATTTCATTTTTTAAAAGTGTCTGTAAAGCACCATGGAAATAATTGGTCCTGATGTTTAATTAGGTAGTGTTTGAAAAGCACTTTGAAAATGAAAAATGGAGTAGAAGTGCTAAATATTCTTGCCTAAGGTTGATTAATTACGGACAGTAAATCTTACATTAGCCCATGTGATAAATGTGAGCGAGTAGACTGCATAATCTATTAAAGAAACCCAGGCATATACATTTTTCCTTCTGCATATGGACCTGGAGATGATTATCTGGAGGTTGGAGAGTTGTGCCTGCTTTATAGTTTCTCATCCCCTTTTCATTCAATATTGTTGAAGACTTTAGCAGAGTATTCAGGATCTGGTTTTTCAGAGCAAGCAGAGGGGCAATCCAGGGCATGGGAACCCGCTGGGCTCCTTCAGAAGCTTCCACTTTCAACTACACAGTGAGGCTTCACCTCTATTAGTAAATCAAACATGTCCATCTCTTTGCTACTGAAGTCACCTGGCACTGCATTGCCCTCATCCACAAAATTACATACTTTTACCCTTTGAAAGCAAGGTGGCTGTAGCCAGGTGCTCTAGTGGGGAGAATCCCTGGTCTCTCCTAACTCAAGAAGTCTTCCTGCAGATTGCTTGGGTGAGTGTAAGTCATCCCCTAGTCAAAATCATTCTAGAAATTTAACAGTGGAGATGTTTGGAGGCACAGTGCCAAAGCTGGCCCAGCACTGTTTATTTTACTGGTACAGATATAGCTTGAGGGGCTGTAGCCTCACCTGGAGCACTTACCTCTGTTGTGTTCAGAGTACCTTCCACTGATGGAAGAGTACAAAGCTGCTTTCCTACAAAGCTGCTTTCCATGATCTGTAGATCATGTCACAGTTAGATCATGTCACATGGTGTGCATCTTGCCAGCCTCTCTGAGCTGTGGCTTTTTTCAGGCAACAATAGAGATATTTGGTCTGAAGGGCTGATGAAGCCAGCTACCCAGCTTCACTAGCACTGCAGAATAGATGATATATTGCAGAACCACTTGGTGTCTTTGACAGGTTTTAAGTGGGGCTAATGTATAAAGAGCAAATGTTCTTATCACACCTAGACCAAATATGTGAGAGGTCTGTGCTAGTTCTTGCAAATATGGTAAGTGCCTTGAATAAACTGACAATCACTTTGCTCAGATAAAAAGTCTGGAGAAGCCTGTAGGATTAAAACAGTAAAGGAAGGAGATGAGTCCAGAGACACTATATGAGAATCTGCAGAAAATACAGAGAACATGTGTGCCTTTAAATTTTTTTCCTATATGACAATTTGCTTTTATGCTATAGAACAGTGAATTTTTAAGACTGGAGGAGCAAGTTTTCTACTTGAAATCAGGGATTAGGTCAGCTGTTAATACTGGAATCAGCATGGAACGATTCATGTGAAATTGTTGCTTTAAGAGGGTATTACTTTGAGATATAAGCACAACTAGTCATTAATGTTGTTGACTTACAAAAAGAAGCAGGTGATATGATCACAGAATCAATTAGGTTGGAAAAGACACCCTTGATGATCAAATGCAACCTATGACCAAACACCACCCTGTCAACAAGATCTTGGCTCTCAGTGACACATCCAGTCATTTCAACACCTCAAGGCTTAAACTCCTCAAGGAACAGTGACTCCATCACCTCCATTGGCAGTCCATTCCCATATTTAATCACTCTTTTTGTGAAGAAATTTCTCCCAATGTCCAGCTTGAACATCCCCTGGTGCAGCCTAAGAATGTGTCCTCTGGTCCTGTTGCTGGTTCCCTGGGAGAAGAGGCCAACTCCCACCTGGCTACAGCCTTCTTTCAGGGGGTCGTAGACAGTAATAAGGTCTCCTTTTCTCCAGGCTAAACCCCTCAGCTCACTCAGATGCTTCCCATAGGACTTGTGCTCCAGACCCTTCCCCAGATCTGTTGCCCTTCTCTGGACTCACTTCAACACCTCAATGTCTTATTGAAGTGAGTGGTTCAGAGCTGGATACAGTATTCAAGGTGTGGCTTCCCCAGTGCCAAGTACAGAGGGATAACAACTGCAGAACTGCCACTGAGGTCTCTGACATAGACTAAGGTGGGAGAGTTTGACTCATGGTGTTTTGGCCAGAAAAGTACAGAAACTTTGCTTTTTGAATTCAGGTGACAGATCCTAAAATGTTAAATAATGATCTGTTTGGAAAAGATTGTCACATGTCCATGAAAATGAGTCCTGACTACACACATAAAGATTTCAGCAAAAGCTCTGGTTCTTTTCATCAGGCCTGAGTGAGTAAGCTATAGCGTGAAGAGGTTGGGAAGGTCAGATTTAGGCATTGGGAAGCTGAAGCAAAAAGTTGGGGCTTAGGCATAGACTTTGCAGCCCCCCAGAATTTCCCTTTCTCTGCATCTGTTTGCCACCCCAGCCTGGTGGGAGGAGCTCTGAGAGGGGCCTCTGAGCCTGGGCGTGATACCTGGTCTGCAATACAGGGGAAAGGCTTAGGCTGTGAAGACAGGATGCTTCTGGAAACAGGGGGCTGTTAGATTGTCACAGGTGTTCTCCTGAAAAGAGGAACTTGTTTCTTCTCTTATCCACATGTTCTTGCATCACTTTTCCATGCCAAAACATTTCTGTTCATGTTTAGGTAGCAAGGTGATACATTTTGACATGAGAATTCACCAAGTAGATCGTACAGAGCCCTTCAAAACATCTCTGAGAAGACTATGAGTTGGTCGTGGAGGAGCAGACGAAATGGCAAGTCACCCAGTGGGTATGAAGTTTGACTGCATGATGTTCATTGAAAAGAGGCAGTGAGAAAGAGAGATATTTGGAAAATACATGTGAGGGCTGAGGAAAGAGAATAGAAACTTGGAGGGCAGGATCTTTTTCATGTTTAAATGGAAAATCCATACAATGTGCATCTCTCCTGTTTCTTGGACTCATAGAAACTCCTAAAAACTTCTGAAATCTAGTTAACTAAAGGCATGCTATTTAGCACCTCGCTTTTGATTGATCCTTCTCCCAAGAATGTGTGAATGAGATGCTGAGGTGTGAACAGGAACCACGAGATATACGTCTATGGTGAACCACACACACCCATTCTATTAGCATAATTCACTTTGTGTCAGGTGCTTTGTGCAGCATTTCATTTCTTTCATTTATTTCAGCAAGTTTCTCCCTTGCAAGAAAAGCTTCAAAACACAAAAGCAAGAGATCTAAAATTTTTTCCTTATTTTTGCATCAGTAATTCTCGATGAAATAATATGCAATGGTATCTGTTTCACAGTACTATGCAACTTGGTTGCAAACTATCACAAGTAACCTATAAACCACATTTATTTGACACCAAGTTCAAGCTGAAAACAACTTCCCAGAACCCTAGCAAAAGCAGTGAAACTCTGTGTACTCACTTGAAGGATGCTTGTACATGCTTTCAAATAAGCATACTTTTATGCACAGATATAATCATGTATCATATTCTTGCTGACCATCTGTTTGCTTCCTGTGAGCTCTGAAATGATTCAGTTGCTATGCCTTTGGGGAAAGCATTGGGTAAGACCTGCATGTAAATGTGAAAGGATGCATCTGAAGATATGCTAACTCCTGTGTGCTGGGACCTGTCATGCCATGCCTGGCTCCAGCTATCCTGTGAGCCCTCCTGGCTGTGCAGCCAAGACGGCTCTGAGATCCATCACCAAAGCTGGAGTAGCTGGGACCACCTAACAGCAAGGATGGGAGTGAAATGTAGACAATACAACATCTGACTTCGTTTAGGTTGCCTGCGGGAGCCAGTGGGCTTCAAGAACACATAGAAAGCAGGTGGCTCACTAGTCTGAGACAAAAACATGTATCTATATCTATCTATATCTGTATAATCTATAACTATCTATATCATCTGTATATCTATCTATCTATCTATCTATCTATCTATCTATCTATCTATATCTGTATAATCTATATCTATCTATATTTATCTATGTCTATCTATATATATATCTATCTCTATCTATATCTATCTATATCTATATCTATATCTATATCTATATCTATATCTATATCTATATCTATATCTATATCTATATATCTATATCTATATCTATATAATCTATCTATATCTATATCTATATCTATATCTATATCTATATCTATATCTATATCTATATCATCTATATCTATATCTATATCTATATCTATCATCTATATCATCTATATCTATATCTAATCTCTGTGTCATTGTGGGATAATGCAGACAATAAACCAGAAGCATACAAAGAGGAGCTGTAACCACTTTTATTTAGGTGGGAATGATCAATTTGAGAAATAGAACTTCCTTAAAGGGAGAGAGACACTGAATCCAAATTGTGTAACAATTATAAGAATACTTCCTTCATGTATGTCACTCTGGTGAAATGTGTCTGCCAGAGTTGCCAGAGTGATGTAAGGCAGGTTTACCTGTCCATGAAGGGAGTTCTGTAATAAATGCAATATTACATTAATAGTACATTTCTACTTATTCAAAGTTAGTACAGTTGAGAATTTCAGATAGGTCTGAAAAGATCCCACAGCTAGCAGTCATTAAGCATTTAATTTATATTTCCTCAATTCCATGTTCTATGTAATGTTTTCTGTATTCTTCCCAATGCACAATATACTTCCCTCAGCCTTTATAAGCAAAAGTATATTGCTGTCCCAAAAACCTACACTGCTATTTGTATAATGGGTTTTATTTCTGGTCTTATTTAGGAACTTACAGAAATATTGCCCTGTCAGAGGAGCTGACACCCTTTACCTTACACAGATGTTCTGTTATGTGTTTTTTTAAATCAACCATGTTAAAACCACGGCTGCTGCAAAAATCTCCCTAAAGTTCTCTGCTCTGCAAAGGGCTGGCACAGGCAGACCCCACAGTTTTGGGCAGTCACATGCAGAATAGAGGCCTGGATTTTTCTTGTCAAGTCAATTCACATTTGCAGGCAATTGAGATTTGATATTTTGATTAGAGTTTTTTATTATTTTTCTTCTTATGAGTCAATGATGAAGGAAGCTCTCAGATCCTCCCTTGTATTTTTGTCCCAGTGCAGTAGAGCTTTCTGTGGTATTTTCTTTCCTCCAGAGCTATTCATCACTAGCACTGTGTTGATAATGTGATGACAGTTGTTGCCAAAACTTTCCTGTTCACCCTAAATCTGTTTTTCTTGGTATGAAAATAAAGATCCTAAGCTCAGCAGAGAGGGAACACTCTGTGGTATGAGAGCTCAAGGTGACTGGCATGAAGGTAGTTATCCAAGGACAAAACCCAGAGTGGGTGGGCAGCATTTTCCAGATTCCAGAGGGGAAGGGGAGAAGAGGGCTGTGAGGTTAAAAGGGGTGGGATGGGTGGGATGTGCTTATTGGGGGCTGGGAAGAGAGACAGTGCTCCTCTTTTAAAGGAAAATGAGCAGCCAGCAGAAACGAGATGCGTCTCACCATGGGGTTGAGGGTGGAGAACCCACCAACTGCTGAGACAGTCAATAGGCAGATTATTCATCACACATTGCTAGGAGATTAACTGAGCAAACGTTCTGACAAAACTGATTAGAGCCTTCATCCCGTACGGCGGAACAAAGAGACACCAAGTTATTACAACCAAGCCAAATGCCAGATGATGACTACACGTAGTGGAAACACAAGCTATGGAGTGATTTCCACCCCCCCCCCCCTCCCCCATACCGGGGTGATTCTCCCTCTCTTTGTCAATGGAGTCATCACAAGTTACAGTTTGCAAATACGGCTACCTACAACAAAACATTTCAAAAGACGGATAGCTGTGATGTAACAGATAAAGGACACCCCCCCCCACCCCCCAGTTTGCTTCTCTTAAAATGTTATCTCAGAGTGTTATCACGTCTAGAGTCATCTCTTTTGTAAACTGCATTCTTTCCCAGTATTCTCACCACATCTTACAATTGCAGACACTTAAAATGAGCAAAATACTTACCCTTATAGCGAGGTTTGGAACATATTCCCTTAGGCAAGTGTAAACTTTGTGACTGCTTCCAGTATCAGTGTTTGCTCAGTCGCAGGCAGTGGTAATGGGGGGAAATGGGTATGGTCTTTTACTGTGTTAGCTAATTACCATATTTTTTAGCATTGCCACGTCCTAAAACAAGAGAGATTATATCGATAAAACTCAATCACTCAATTGCAGAGTTGTGAAGACCGGGAAAGTAATGAGAAACAGCCTGACAAGGGAATCCCTTTCCAGACGACTCCGATTGTTTTCTTCTGACAGTCAAAATTGTCATGAGTCATGCAAGTGATCAGACTAAAACTGCCAAATATCTATTGCCTCTAACAAGTGCCTGCTGACAAGTGTCTAAAATGCGGCACTGCTAAAGCCTAAGCACCAAACTCAGCATTGGTGTAGATACACCTGTCTAGTTCACTGTTTCTCAGGCATGAAAAGTCTCCCTCTAAGTTGTCCTGGTGATGTGCTGACACTGTTTGAATGGAAGGCCATCGTCTGTTAGGACTCTGAGATGTAAAATTAGACAGCCCAGCTCCCTGGGGAATGAATATCAGGAGCTGGGCAATGACATTGGTGTCTCTTCCCTCTTTAAACTCCTGATTTTGAGTGTAAGGACATTACAACTAATTACAACTTTGGACTGTGCTGACATGAATAAACCATTTGAGGTTAACTGTTTTGCTCCTTAAAGTCATAAAGCTTCTTTTCATAGAATTAAAGCTTTATTACATAAAATCAAAAACATAAAATCAAAACCACAATGTCGTGTAAAAACATTCCCTTGTGCTGTGTTAGATCATATTAACTGGTCTACAATCTTGGTCTTCATGAAGAGTTGGAGTCACTGACAGCAGTAGGGTCCAAGTAATCTTTTATTATAAATGTGACTTTTCATGTGTCAGAAAAGTGAATGTCAAATATGCAGTGGCTTTTGAGAAGCAGTGTGTTCTAATGTAATAAGAGAGATTGCTGAACATTAGGGAGAACACTAGGACAGTCAGGATTGTTCTGAGACTGTTAACTAAATTATCATTTGCTACCTCATGGGTATTTTTTAACTGGCATTTACCTTAGCTATTGTTGTCAGTGTCTCTTTAACTTAATCAAAGAAGACAGCAAGTGAGAAAAAGATCTTTCTATTTAATACTGTGAACCCTAGACAATGGGTTAAAGAATAATTCACATGTTAGAAGCAGATCTGATTGAAATTTTATTAACAGAATCAGAAAAATACAATATACAAGAGAGCACAGTAGTGTGTATACTATAGTAATATGTAAATATAATAGGAACTGTTACATACATAAACATTTTAAGTATCCATTTGATGTGTTGAGGTGCAGCAGTAAAAAATTAAGAAACCTCAGGAGAATTGCAAATAGCTTATATAATTTATTACTGATTTCCCCCTAAGTTGTTAAATAGATTTATCTGGAAAAATGTTGCATGTATGACAGCATTTCACAGGTAACTTAAATCTCAAAATATGCTGCCACCAACTCTTTGGGGTTGTTTTTTATTTGTTCTTTTTTTTTTTTTTTTTTGTTTAATAGGCAATTTATTCATCATGCAAATGATTCTCGCAATTTTGAGGCCACACCAATCATTAGATGGTCTTTGAAAAGACAGGCATATATATTTGGATTGCTCTGGCAAGGCAAAGACTTTTTGAAATGAACTAAACAGCTTCTCTTTTAAGAAACATTTTATATCCTTGTAAAAGGCAATAAAATATATATCAAACATGGCTGATACTAACTACTCTTTACAGTTGCTATTAAGATTTATGGTCCCTGAAGTTAAATATTGACTTTGGCATCACCTTGGTCAATATTTATCTCTCAGATCAATAAATCTCAATATTGACTGCAACTGAATTCACCATGCTTCCCAATGTTACCTCTGAATGATTTATATCAATATATTTTCCTCTCCCCTCAGTATATATTTTACTTTCCTGTGTTCCAATTTGATGGGGTTGGAGGATCTCTTTGAATGAGGAAACCTTTTCTCTGCATAAAGCATCTTTTTTCCCATTATTTTTACTCCTTTCCTTATTTCTTTATAAGTTCTACTGTAACTGCATAAACCATGTGAGCATGAAAAGATTTTTCTTAGTGCCTAACTAAATGTATAACTTCTGAGAACATACTGGGTTGTATAATTTTCATTATGATGTTACATACAGGAGGTTATAATCATCATAATCATCCTAATCAGTATTAGTGCTTTCTGCTATTATCCTTAAATTCCTGTATTAATGTATGCTTTCCTGCTTCTCAATGTTTCCCTCCAACTATTAGAGCTACAACATGACTGAAAATTATAGTTTATTTAAAATTTAATTATTTAGTCCCACTTGGCAAGTTTTTATTATCTTATTTCCCCAACACAATTCAGTTCATGAAGAACTTGGTGACATGACCACAACTACCTTTTCATATATATAATTTTCCTAATATTAGTGGATTTTTATGTTAACAGACCCTTGAGGCTAACTGAACAAAGCTCCTTTACTGAGTCCAATTAGAAGTGAAGTTCTTAGTGAGCTCCTCTGTACGTGGTACATAGATGCTTGTTAAGGCAAAAAAAAGGTTTCTGGCTACCCTTGTTGTATTATCCTAACCTGAAGCTTTGAAAAATTATACAATAATACAAGCATGTATTATTGCATGTATTAAGCATGAATATAAGCATGTTCAGTGGAAACAGGGACTTTCCCCCTGTTTCTTTCTGTTCTGTTTTACAAAGTCGAAAGAGACATCTTTCTTTTGTTCCCCAGTGTGAATTCTACCTGTGCCCTATGTTGTGCCTGCAGTGACTGCTCTGCAGTCCCACCCAAGGGACAGAACCAGCCCAAGCACCCTGTGAACCAGAGCATTGTGCACCTACCCTGGCTTTGATCCAGTGCCATTTTTGTACTCTACAGCTCCAAGCACAGTGATGGCTCAGTTGAGCAATAGTAATATAAATGGTCTTTGTATCCATGCCAATTCCAAGAGTAGGCATTTGAATACAAGAGGATACTAATATCTTTTACATATAATTTAAATGCTTGAGACTGTAAAATGTCTATATGATCTGTGCTCACACTCAAACAAAAGAAGAGTAGGAGTTTCTATAATTTCCAAGTTTTATTCCTGTAACTGGAAAAACCCAGAGGAATGCTAAAGTTAAATAACTGAATCAAAAGGCCTAAGCTGCTGCTGAATAATCAGCTAACCTTTTTTTGTTGCTGTTGTGTTCCCATGTGAGGGCTGCACCCTACAGAATAAAATATTTCTCTTCTACTGAGAGTGTCATGGAAAATTTGCCAAAGAGAAACAAAAGTCTTTCTTTTACTTCTGCCTTCTGATATAAACGGTTGCACTGCTGCATGTGATAAATTATCAGAAGGGATAAAAATCTTCCTTTCCTTCTGGTTTCTTCAAAATGAGTTCAGAGTACTCAGATGAAGACGGCCTCTCTCCCTATCTGAGAAACAGAGTGAAATGGCTTCTGATGACCTTCTACATTATTTGGGTAGCTCAGCTAATTAGGGACACAGCAGAACTCCCTTGTGACTTACCCTATCATGATCTTTCCCAACTGACATACTTCAACCTCTGACTGCACCAGCAAAAAGCAGCTTTAGTATGCTCCTTGTAATCAAGAGAAGAAGCAAGTTTTCCTCTGCTTGTGTGAAAAACAAAGTGGCTGGATGGGAGATAAAAAAGTAATTCAGCAGTACATTTGTGAATGCAAAATGAAACTGAGCAAGAATTTGATATTGAAATACAAATAATTTTATGTATACCTTTATAAATAAGGTCTACTCCTTATCACTTATTAAGGTCCTAAACTTCTGCCATTAGCAAAACTGAATAATTTTCTATACTTCTTGCCTTCAACTCCAGTAGCTATCCAGTAGCTTTGATGTGCACCTACCAGCCTCAAATTGCACTCAAGTCCAGGGGGAACCTGTGTTTCCCTGGCTGTGAACAGGCCACCCCTGCAGCTACTGGACTGATAGGCATCCCAAGAAATGCTCCAGAAATGCTTTAAAATGTCAACGTCAAGCAAATGATAAATAACAGTTTATTAGCTCTGTTTGTTATTATTAGCATCAATGCTATTGATATTACAGATATCATTGACAATCTGTTTTAGGAACAGGAGGTAAATTTGGTATAAATATCCTGTACAGTAAATAATTTACAAGCTGTTTAGAGGTAACAGTTAAGTTCACTGATATTAATGTCAGTGAAGAGTTCCTCAGAGTCATGCCACCATTCCAAACAGGGTGGGAGAGAAGCATTCCCTAAGGCTGGACTGGTGACCTGGCTAACAGCATACCTTGCTTCTCAGACTGCAAAGAAAACAAGATTGAAAATGCTGGTGACTTTGTACTGCCACCCAAACCAGATTACCCATCTTTCTCTCCCACTGAAGCTGGTGTTTGCTGATGAGGACAAGAATGCTGATGTGGAACAGAGATGGATGTTTTATCTTCTAGTGCAGCTCACAAGGTTAAAACACCTCATTTGATATGGCCTCTGTTTCCTCACCTAACTGCAGCAGGGCTGGATGAGCAAAGAGGATGGTTATACCCTTGAGAAATTGTAAGGAGAATTTATCTGCCACTTGTTTGCACAAGTTGGATTTCTTCTTCCTCAACAAAAAGAAGGAAATTCCTTCTATAGGTCCTACAAATCAGATTTAAAGCCACTTAAAAACATCTGGGCACATCTGCTATGTTTCAAAGTCCTGCTTCTGAAGTTAAGAGAGACCCACCAAATACTGTGATACTCTGTATGTCAGATAATGATATGAGGGACTGATCTGAGAACAAGTTAGAGCAATCAAATGTGTTTACTTTGGATAAACAGCAGCTAGTGGGTTGGGAATGCATATCATAAAACTGACAAGTTTGAGAAGGCTGTAAACAGCAAAGACAGCAATATAATTCTGAAGGTTCAAGTAGATTCAACAAAAGAGTAAGGGAAATTCACTGTTATAATTATGCAGCATAATTATACACCATAATTGTAATTATCCTGGAATTATTCTGAAGGAAGAGTGTCCACATGGGGAGTTATGCTGATAAAAAGATACTACTGAATTTCTCTGTGTAGACAAACCTCAGAAAAAGAAAGGATTGTTTTTGTATAAAGTCTCTGTGTGCTATTGTTACTAGTACCACAGTGCAATACAAAACAGCGAATGTAAATTGTAGTCATAGCTTTTAGTAGATTTAATCTATCTAGTTCAAGCCTTGTCCCCAGAGAGAGACCCCCTACCAGCATTGGCTTGTGTGGCACATATTCCCATTTCATATGAAGAGTCTTTGCACTTTTCAGTCCCCCAGTTCAACTGAGCCTGTGTCCTGCTCTGCAGTTTAGCTCAGCTAAATAGCTTACATGACAATAGCTCACTCTGCCCCATGGCACTGTCATCCACAGCTCTAAGGCACCTATCACAAACAAGATTTACTCCAGTCTATTGCTAGTGTGTCAGTATCTAATAGGGTTTTTTCATACTTCTCTGGATTTCAGTTAACAAGCTTTGAGCTTCCTCTGGGAAACAATATCATGTGCTTAGGCCTGTCTCTGCAAAATGCTGTTCTGCATTAATGACACCAGAAGAGACAAAGTGATACATTTCCCTCAGTTATGGATGCTCATATACAACCACATCTATAACCATTTCCATTATTTTGTTGTCTATCATCTCATTTGACTAGAAAAGCAGTGCCTTCCAGTGAACAAAATCCATCACTTCCATGCACCTATGCAGGTGGAATAATAGAACTTCGGACAATCAGAATGTCCTTCTTACAGCCTATGTGCAAGTAGATTTATTCTTATGATTTGTTTAAGATTTCAAACTAAGCAATCCAGAGGAGTTTAAATATTTGAAGGAAGGTTCAGAAAGCAAACAGTATGTCAAGAAATCACTGTGATAATTAGTTTGAGTAATAACATCGCTACTCTTGCCTTGTCTATTCAACAGGAAGACTGTCATAATCTTCATTTTATAGATGACAGACAAAGAGAGGAAGTGGCCTACCCGAGGTCCCATATCACCATCCAGCTGGAAGAAGCAAACTGGTGTGCAATGTCTGTCCAACAGGCCACACACAAAGGACAAGTTCATAATGAGATGTATTTTAAATACTTTGAGAAGCTGTGTGGCTGCAGGTAGAAGAGAAGCCACTTTCCTGCTGTAAGAGGAGGCTGGGAGGTTTCACTGAAATAGAGAATTTTAAAGTGCAGCTGTGGGATGGATGAGATAGATTGTCCCAGAACTGTGTTTTTCTATGGCTATGCCTTCTGCTGTTCTTTGTTAATACCTATAGTTTTGCAAACCTGGATGTTCTGCTTACATATTGCTTGTTCCATGCTCCTTTATTTTAAAACTTAAACCTACCTCTTACTCATTTTTGTCTATTCAAAATGAAGAGTTACTTTTTTTTGTCTTCAGCTTGTCATGGTGATTCCTCCTTTATTTTTCAACTGTACCAATTTTGAACTAAGAATGCACAGCAAACTCTGTAAACTCTTCTATGCCACAAAAGTCATGCCCAAACTACAATTTTAAAATGGAGAAATGGCCTTGATACGGCCTTTCTCTTTCCCAGTTTCCCTTTCCTATTTTACAACACCTTTTTATTTACTTTTTACATCACATTCCTACTCTGCCGATTTGTGGACTTCAAGTTAGATTGACAAAATTACTTAGGCATCATTTGGAAGGCACTGTGACCTCACTGTGATGCTACAGTCCAGGTTGTACCTACATGCCAAGAATGACCTGGCCCCTAGAGACTTGGCTGTGGGCAGTGTTCAAACAGGCTAAAAGTCAGACCTGTTAAATACAGTCCTGAGGACAAGCTTAGGGGGGTGCTACTCTCCCTGCTGCACTTTTGGAGAAAGTGGTGCTTAGCTCTTCCAAATAGTTTGCTGAGAGCTGTGTGCCCAAACTGATGTAATATAAGGCATGGAACAGGTTTTGTCTTTGTCTAATGCTCCAGTGAATACAATACATCCCTAGGATACAGGATGTCCAGCTTTGTCTTTGTTTCCTCCTTAAGAAGACTGGAGTAAATCTCTTTCTCCTCTGAGAATACTGTCATCAGCACCAGGCAGAGACCTCCTCTGATGAGGCTTATAGCCTTATTGCTCCCCTTCTGAGGCAATTCCTTAATCACCTAGGTATTAGGGACTAGTTTAGATACCTCTGCAAAGCACGTCTCCAGGATGAAGCATCTCTGAGGTTAAGCAGCAGCTGAGTGGGATTTAGAATTAGCTTTGGAGAGTTAGATGGTTTTACAGATTTATCCTTTTCTTTCTTTAAAACTGTTCGCCTTATCTTCAATTCTAGCTCCATCGCTATTGTGTGGGTTCGCCAATTACTAGTCCATGGTGCAGAATTCTTTTTCCGAGCCATTATTACACTTACAATCACACTGGCTTTTAAAGACACGGGGCTTTGTCATTATGCAGTGTTAAAGTCAATGTTGATTAATTCAACCTAGCATACACTTTCCAGAATTTCACAAAGGAAATGACAGTGGGTCTTTAAACAGGGTAGGCAGTTTGAACTATAAACTCTAAGCAGTGTAGCTTAACTAGCTCACCATCTTTTATGTTGCTGCCTTCTGTACACCCAGAAAAAGGAAGACTCTATCAACCATCATATTCTAGCAATGCACCTGGTGCAGGAAAAACTGAAGACTTCCTTTAAATTTTCTCCCCTTTGACAAGGTTAAATTGTATTTTACACACACACCCACACCCACATGCCTACCCACCCACAAATCCAAAATGGGATTTTATCCAAAAATGGGACTAGTTTTCTCTTTGGAAAGTATCAGATGCACAGTTTTAGGTGGAATGAAAACATTTTGGAACATTGCCTTTAATTTGGCTTTCCAGTACTTGAAAGATACTTGTGCTGGAAATAACATCCTCTCTGCTGGAACCATTTATACCCTGGCACTATGGTATAAATAAAAGATTGTAAATTATTGCTGCTGAACGTTATTAGTAATAGATTTTGCTGTGGGGAAGAAGTTGTCGAGTCAAATTTCCTGTTCTAATTGTTAATTATTGTTGTCCTTCTCTAAAAGAAATTCTGTTATGAGAACAGGCAGTGTTTTTCAGTTAAAATGTTCCAGAATGATTCAACACCAATCACATTTAAAAATAAACATTCAATAAGACAATAAAGAAATATACAGCAGCATATCTATTGCATGTTTTCCCTCTTGATCTCCAAACAATGTTATCTGGTATTCCCTGTCTTTTAAAAAAAAATACTGTGTTGATGGAAGCTGTTAATTTGACTGTCCTAGGGAATGAACTCTGCTTCTGTAGGTGAGTTAGTAATGCATGCTTTCTGCATGTGAACAAATCATTGCTTATAAAGCCCTGCACATGCAATCTGGTATTCATTGGGTAAGAAGGCTTAGTTGCAAACTGGTTGTAATCCTGACTTTAATAAAATAAGATGTAAGTTTAAGTAACAGTGATCTCTTCCCCTCATAGGGACCTTTTTTCCAGTTCTGTAAAAATCTGAAACTTGTCGTAGTATGAAATTTTACTCACAAGGCCCAAGTGTGCATCCACTTGTTGAAAGCCTTTTAGGAAGAAAGTCTTTCTCTTTAAGGCTAGGTTCCACTCATACCAACATATCAGTGTGTTTTGACAAAATCATAACTTTCTACACTAGCATTCGTAAAAATCGAAGGTCACACATATGAATTTACTATGGTAGCTTAACAACTTGTCAGGTGTCAATTTAATTGTGCTGTTGATAGAATTTAGATAGACAAATGCTCTGAGTCTGCTCATCTGTGAAGTAATAAATTCTTTAGCTCCTTACTTTGAGCTGGCCATGCATACCACTGCTCAGCTGGTGGGAGGTAACTTGTGCAGCCATAACTTTATTGTGTATCTATGCTTCAATTATCCTTTCTTAGCTTTTTTTTTTTTCATTGTTGTTGTTTCTTTTTTTTTTTTTTAAGTATTGCTGGTATCAATAAGAGGTATGTCTAGTGGCTGGAGGTTGTGTAGGCTTTTGTAGGCCTGTATGGACCTAAACATTGAAGCCACCAAGATACCTGCTCACCCTCAGCTGTCTAAAGACAGTAATCTATTTTACTAAATAATCTGTATTACTAAAGACAGTAATCCTTTCAGACCTTAAGTGTCTGAACAGGACACTAACCCCTGTGGTAGGCATTGTGACTTTACTTGGTTGGTATAGTGGAATAGCATAGCAATCAGCCCATTTAGGTAGTAACACTGTATAAACATAATTTCTGCTTTAGTCTCAGCAAATTTGCTCACTGTAATGACACTGATCTCCTCAAGCATGCAGAATCTATCTTTCTTTTGTTGGTCCACATCATTAGCTATTTGAGCTGTAGATCATGATGAAACATGTTGACATACATGGAACATATGGCAAATTCCACATTTGAAGCACCTTCTTATGAAGAATATCTGTCTGAATTGTGTTTAATATCTGTCCTTTTTTTCCCCTCAACATCAGCTTAAACTCACATGACTCCAATTAATTCCTATTTATCTCAAACCATTTATTGGCAGCAATCTGCTCTCAGTATTGCCAAAATACATAAAACTGTTACAAGTCCCATGATTTTTCATGGTTTTCTTTACAATTCAAATTTCAGATGAATACCTTAACATTACAATGAGATGAAAAGAAGTGAAAATTACCTTTCAACTCAGAAAAACAAAACAAACCAGAGCTTGGATCTAATTAACCTTAGCAAAAAAAAAAAAAAAAAAAAAAAAAAAAGACATCACTGAGAATGAAAATTTCTCCAACTCAAAGAGACCAAAACAAAACCCTCTGAAGTCCTAACAAAACTTGAAATAGGTTTTAACTGGTACATCAGTGTTGCTCAGGCTGATGTTGATGCTCTGTATGAGGATTAATTTTACCCTCATAACAGAGGCTTCCGGCCAAATACATGCAGTCTGTTTTATTTATGACTTAAGTCCAGAAAATCCTGGAAATTCTCCCCTTGTTCCCCTGTATTTCAAAGAATTAGGTTATGGCAAACATTACAGGGAGTATTTCCTCATGTCTGGATATTTATTGACATTTCAAGTTCCAAAATCTATGTAGGGCAAAGATTTCTGGGGCTTCATGTTTATTTTTCACTGTCACTACAGCAAAATTTTCAGATTTAAATAAAGTTGGCGCAAAGTTGGATTGATATTATAGTCAGCTCATTCCAAGGGGGCTAATAAGCAAGACAATATGATCAAACCTCTAGAGAAGAGTAGATGGCTTTTCCTGCTACCCCAGAGATGTACTCTGATGGTTTGCATAAGAATAGAGAATTAGAATTAGGGACAGGATTTTTAACATCCCCTTTAGGCAACCAGAACCTTGATTCCATCTCAGTTTTAACACAGGTAGAATCTGTTCCAACTGTGGGGAGAACTGTCGCTTGTAAATATTTTAATTTTGCTTCCCTGGTAACTGAATTACTTTGGGGAATGTGAGAATAAAAATAAGGGTTACAAAACAGGTTATTTGGACATTTGTAACAGCATTATTAGCTCTCCATCCTCTGGAAATGCATGGACAAAATACTGTATGGGTGATATTGGGGTACATACAAAGAAGGACAGAGGTCTTTCCCTGCAGCCCAGGCTGTTTCACAGATGAGATCCAGTGCTCCACAGAGCTGTGGTATCTGCTGGCAAAATCTTTGTGCAAGGTGCCAGAGGGATATGTATGGAGATCTTGCAGACCGAGACCCCCAAGCTGTAACCTCTTGTTGGAAACTATAGCAGCCTCATTAGCTTCAATAGCACTTTTGTGTGTGTGAATACTTTGCCACTGGATGAGTGGCTTTCTTCACTGTATTTCTCAGCATCACTACAAGCTGTCAGAAATTGAAGCTTCCCTGCAGACATAAGCCAAGCCTCAGATTATGGCTTAAAAAAAGAAATGGGCATAGCGTTAGAGCAGCTTACAACACTTCTGACTGTCATTATTTCTGCTGCTGTTTCTGCTTTGCACCATGCCTTCGAAACCACATGCTTCAGTGCTGGAATCCCCAGTACCTCTGTAAAAGTACTGGAAGAGTAGGGTGAGATAATAATATTCCATTTTGCTTTTGGATTGCTAAAAGCTGAGTGGACAACAGGGAATTTAGTGCAAGATCAAGGCTGTTCTACATAGTCATTCCAGAAAAAAGCTTCAAGTTCAGCATCTATCAAGAGTAGCATAAAATATACCTAAAAGGGTATAATTTTTCTAGATATGATGCGAGGCCTGATGATCCATTCTTTTAAAAACATGATGTATTATTGAAGTGGGAGAACTTTAGTATCAAAAGTGACAAAACTATGTCTGGACATTAGTTACAGTAGTGGGTTTGGGTAGCCTGGCTATGAGATCCTTTCCCATCTCATGGGCTAGATAACTGCATGGCAAACCTGTTGCATTGATCAGGAAGAAGGATTTTTTAATTGTTTTTTTCCAAGCAGAAGTTAAGGCAGGGAAATTTGAGTTAAAGGAGATAATACTGTCTGTGCCTTGACAGGAGGAACACTGCTTGTGCTGTTCTTGAGGTAAAATTGCATGAGATGAGCTGCTCTAAAAATTCACAACTCACTGGAAAGGTCCTTCAGAAAGGGTCTCCTACTCAAGTCACTCACCTCCTTCTTTCAAATTATCTCTGCTGGAATGGAGAGGTCTCTTCCCCTCCCAGACTTCTCACTTGTTTCTGATTTAGCTCTGACACTCACTAGACCCTCTTTTGGGACAATCCAATTTATTAACCAAGAAAGAATAAGATTTTAAATTTTTTTTAAATTTTTTTTTGCCACTTTAGAGAACGGCTTTACATTGGAGTCTGACAAATACCAGGGCTGGTGCCGAAGTGGAAATATGCAGATGAAATGAATGTAAGGAAAATGTATAAATGAAGGGAGAGTGTCAAGAGGATGGAGGCAGGCTTTAATCAGTGGTACTGAGCAGTAAGACAAGAAGACATAGGCAGAAATAGGAACAGAGAGAGTTCCACCTGAACATGAGGAAGAGCTTTATTGTGTGGGTGACCAAACACTGGAACAGATTTCCCTGAGAGGTTGTGGAGTCTCCCTCACTGGAGATATTAAAGGACCATCCAGATGCACTCCTGTGCCAATTGGGCATCCTGTGCTCTAGGATGCCTCTTGCCTGAGCAAGGAGACTGTACCAGATGACCTCCAGTGGTACCTTGCATCCTGACCCATTCCACAACTGGTTCTGTGAAGTGGCTGAACCTTCCCCTTTTAGCCACAAGGACCCATTAGATCTACTTATTCATCTTTTATGGCTCAATCCTTTCTAGCAAATGGAAGCACTAAGAGAAATTAATGAAATTTAATTTGCACGTGGGATGTCTTTAATGAAATTGATTTTGGAGGGAAGGGCTCTGTTTTATTTTCAAGATACAATTGGATCTCTCCTACAGTGCTTTTCTACTTTCTAGAAAGTTTCTGGTAACTTTCTAGAAAGTTACCAAAAAGAGCAATTCAGCACAAGCCTCACATGTTTTACATAATTACCATTTATATTTACTAAAGTGGGCTTTGAGGGGAAGAAATAACTGTATGAAAACTCTTCTAGAGGGGAAAATATACAAACATGCTCCAAGTCAGCAAAAAATGCCTGCAAACTTTAAATGAAGTGTTATTCTGCAGGGACATCTACAATTTTATAGGATGCAATTTCACAGTTCAAGCTTGGTTTGCCATGTGTGGAGAGCAGGCTGATTGCATCAGGTGGTGGATCATTGTTAACTCATTGCCGTAGAGAACACAAATGGCCTTTCCCCACAGAAGTCACTAAGAGTGACATGGTAAAGTGGTTTGGCCAGGCTGTTATTGGTGAAGGGAAAGTTCTCCAAGCTGAAATAGAAGATGAGTGGAATGAAAAACATATATATATATATTAAATTATGACATTAGGATTTTTGTATCAATGACTTTACAGTTTAAGAAGGATGACTCTCTCCTGTCCTCTCCAGTTGCAAGATAGTGTTTGCAACCTGACCATTGAAATTACTCCAGTTTCCCTTCAAAGTGCTTTTTAAAATCCTTCTTCCTTCCCATTCTAAATATCTGTTGGTGGGCCACTGGTAAACTTAGAATTTTTAGTGAACTGCCTGTACCAGTAATTCCTGTGTCCTGAAAATATTCTTGGTGGGATCTTAATTTTACTCTGTATTTGCACAGTAACTTGTCCCTATTTTTGTCCATAAATATGATGAGCCAAACTAATGCAAATAATAAATACATATAATAGTAAGCCAGCTGTACTGTCCTGAAAGTTTATCTCTGTATTATTCAAATACAGATATTGACATATAGACCTAGTGTAATGAATCATCACATTTTGACAAACTGCATAGAATAAGATACAGCAGCTGATTCTTAGGAGATGAATATAGTGTACTGGAACAAGTCATTCCACTAATCTTCTACCTGACAGGAATTAATGGAAGACAGATACCAGAGAAGATTGTCAAAACCAGTATGGAGGCCAGCCTTTATGTTTATCATGGAAGCAGGATGCTACAATTTTTAAAAGAATTTGTGAACTTGCTTGGAGTGATATTTCTTTGTGTTAATATTATTGGCTTGCTTATCCACCTCTGCTTTCCATTTTCCTCTTTGTATCCCAGCAACATTTCTAGTGTATGCATATTTCACATAGTATTGTAAATGTAACCCAAACCTGCAAGTTATTTTCAACATAGTGTTCAAAACTTCTAAACCTTGATTACATGAACCTCTGCTGTTCAACTTGGCACGGGCTTGCAGCAAGATGTGATCCCAGTGATTCCTTGTCTCCCAGGTAAAATAGTTATGCTGCAGTAGCACTCCCTTAAACCATGGAAATAGAAATAGATAAGTGCTGTCCCTGCAAGGGGTCATGGGCCATCAGAGAGGTGATGAAACAAAGTGAAGCTACTTGGCTAATACAGTAGATATTACAAGACTACAGGCAGGGAGCCAGATAATTTTTAAAAGTGTCATGGGATGAATAAAATAGCAGATGATAGAGCATATTCATGGAGGCTGGAGGACCACACAAACTTTAAACAATAGTAATAACAATAGGAATTATTAATAATATTCTTGTTAGCATATTGGCCAAGACAAACCACAACATCACAAAAGCTTAGATAGACAAGCCAGTCTACTTGGGGGGACTAGTTGTCAGTAATGAATCAACTGCCTGACCAAGTGTGCAAAGAGATTTCAGAGTTATTGCAATTGCGTTCTGGAAGTGCTCTAATTTGGAAATAATAATGGGACATTGTGGGACACAACCTATTAAAGTTTTCAACAAGCAAGAAGCTATCCACTTGTCAGTCTTTCTGTCAACAAATTACTGATGAGAAAATATGGAAGCTGAGGACATGTCTGTATGTGACAAACCAATTTAATGTTGAAGGTATCAAGGCAGAGCATAAGAATAGCCATTGTGGGTTGAAATGAAGAACCACCTAAGATACTATCTGAAGGTGGCCAAAAATGTGTTACACTTTTGGAGAAGTGATGGACAATACTATATTTAATGAAATCATAGTTAAAGTATTAATGAATTTCTAGCAATCTGCAATTCATGTGTTTCCTTAATAATGGAAATTTTCTCTGTTCTTAACAGGTATAATTGTCTTATTCTTTTATTACTCTATTAAATACTTTTGGGAAACCCTTTTGTATCCATGATGTCCTGTGTCAATAAGTGATTTAACTGTACTTTCAGAGAAGAATATCTCCCTTCATTAATTTTCAACATACCACCCTAGCTTATCCTTTGATGTTCCTTAATTCTAAACAGACATATCTGTTGCAGTTGTATCACCTCCAGTTGTATCTATGGTATGTGCTTTTAATGATGTTGTATCTTGATTAACAATCTTCACTGCAAAGGTCGTCAGCATAATATTTTTCATGGCATTGGTAACAGAGTAGACTCCAGAGTCTTTGGTCAAATATACAGGGATGCATATTAATTGTCATCAGACAGTTTCAACAGGACAACATTACACAGATGAGCAGCAGAGGACAAGAGTAGATTTCCAAAGAGTCTATTTCAGATCCCAAGTGGACACAAAAAACTTCCTAAAATGCTTGTTTTTAATTTAGTACCCAATTTTACCAGGAGGTCATGATAGGTATGAGGTCTGTCAAAAGAAGTGCTGGTAAAAACCCTGTTTTAAGGAGGTCTGGAAAATGGCGAACATTTCCACACTACAGAAACATCATGGAAGTGGGAAATGTATCCAATTAATTTGGAATGGGGTTCAGCTTCAGTTCTCAGCTATGGCATTAATGGCATTCACCTAATTCAAGTTGTCCTGAGGTTCAGAAAGGATCTGACAATATTTGTGTAGCTGAACTCACTGGATAGATTTTTAGACAATTGTGTAGTTTTGAAGAGAAATGGTGGTACTGCGGAATATTAATATAGGTAATTGAACTGGGATTTCATGGAATACTTTGTGTTTATATGGCTTCTTTTATACTAGCAAAGTTCTTGCATTGAGGGAAAAACAAAATACAATCTGTTCCTATTCACCCTTTTATGCTATTGATTTTATACACTTCTGTCACATCCCTCCTTGGGCATCCTTTTTTGTTCAAGCTGAAAAACCTTAGTCTGATTATCTAGTTTTGTTTTTAATAGTTTTGTGTACAAAAACTATTCCACATGTTTCACCTCCCATATTTCTCTTCCTCGAAATTTTCCAGTTCTTCTATTTGGACGGGGGCCTAACAGAGAGCACAGCATACAAACTTTCAGTCACCATGTGTTTATTATACATAATAATGGAATAAGGATGACTTGCACATTGTTCTTGCTGTCCTTTTCAGTAGATCCAACAAGTAATGTACTTCTACAAGTCTTCCTGATAAGCAAATTGACACTTTCCCCTTGATGCATTTGATTAGCTGTATCTAAGTTCTTAGGTATCAATGATTTTTATAGAACCTCAAACAGAATTGATCAAAATTTCATATTTACCATGAGCAACCTCTAGAACTTCGGTGGCATCATGCAAGTGGTAAGAGCATCTGAATCATATCCTGTTTTAAATGACTACTGGTTTATCAGAAGTACTAAGTATATGAAATACAAAAGACATTTTGGTAGTTGCCCAATTCCCACCTTTATCTTCTGTAAAAGTAAAACTAGATCAATGTATGATTGTTGAGACATGCCTAATTTTGAACATATTGTACCTTTTAAGATCAGTTTTCTATATGATTTTCTCCATGATTTTGGGTGGAAAAAACTCCTAATTCTAGGTGAGTTCCATGAGAAGAATGATTTCAAGTGAAATTTGCTGTGAGGTTTTGAAATAATTTGGATCTGAAGCTTCCAGTGAGACTGGAAAGGGTAAAGTTGAAACTGTGTGGACTCAAATCAAGAAAAAAATGTACAGATAAACTCCCCATGAGAGCAACCTCTTGAGTTTCAATGAAATCTAGTGACAATGAGCTCAGATAGTTTCCAAGTCCCCAGTGCTTTGCCTGCAGCATGAAATTACCAACTCTATTTTCATTCTTACCTCGACTTGGTTTTCATGGTTCATTGTGCAAGAATGAACAATGATTTCTTTTGTCAGTCATCCAACTGAAAATTGTTTTGCTTATTATTCAATATAAATTGTTCCTCTGCTAAAACATAAGATATCAGCATGTGAGGATTTATTGCCTGATTCTACCTCTCACAATTCTAAAACATGAGAACAGTACTTGCTGCTTTGGTAGAGAATGAGAAACATGGTAAAAGGGGGAAATGTAGTTTTCTGCATTGTACAGAGACGGTATTAAATAGCTCCAGTATTTGCTATAGTTCATAGCATTAACTCTGGAAATCCATTACTTTGGAAGTGGATTATGGAAAAATGCCATCTTCATATTGGATATGAAAGGGTAAGTTTTCCAAAGTGCTGTCCTAAAATAGAATACAACATCCTATTGACTCAGAATCCTTTGAAATGAAACTCCTAATACAGGACTGAAAAAGGTACATGTGAAGTTATGTAGACTGAACATAACATATGACATCTGAGTGAATAATGATCTGTGAGTTGCAACTAAGACTAGCAATCCAGCTCTAGGAATTTAGAAAGGTAGTGGTCTTAAGTTTTCTCTTTACACATTCCACAATTGAAATTAGAATTATTCTTGATCACTTATGTAAACAACTGAGAGTTTGATCTGAGTCTGACAAATTTAAAGACCTTTAGTTATAGTGAGGTATCCTTTTGCCTTGAGCAGGCCCGGAGGGGATAATTATAATGAAGAAAATGTAGATACCTTACCACTGCTATGAACTCCTTAAGTTATAGCTGTACCATCTTTGTGGTATGACCACACTGAGAGATTAACACTTCCCTGACAAAGAAATCCAATAAGAGCTAAAACCACTAAACAAATTAATTGTTTGTTAATCATTAGAACAGTTTTTTGGTCTGAGTTGTAAGAGACACAAGGAGGAAACTGGCCTTATTTTCAAATATTTTTTGTATATTTAATATTAAACAGTTATTTGATAGACATCATAAACTATTTTGGAAGAATAGTCCAAAAGCCAGAATTGTTTGATTGAAATCTCCTATTGCTAAGATGTATAACAAAGCCTTTCCTTTATGTATTTTCTTTCCAACCAATGTTTTTTTAAGTTTTGTTCTTAAGAGCGAGACTGGTTCAGCAGAAAGAAGAAAGTTATATTTTTATCCAGTTAATAGTTTGATGACCAAACAATTTAAAATCCTCTGGATCTGCATGGAAGGGTGAATATAGAGTTTGAGCAAAGAACCTATTTAAAGTAAAGGGGTTCTCACTTTGTTGTCTGTGCTGCCTGTCTCAGTCTCAGCTACCAATTGAAAAGGGTTTTCAGAAAGAGTAATTTTGGGTTGGTTGTAGAAAACATCTGCACTTTTGGATTGCCTTTGGAAATTTACTGAGGGGACTATTTTTCAACTGACCACTGTCATAAATGCTTTCTGTTGGTGGGTACCACTACTCAGAATAGCAGAAACTGGTGCACAGAGAAAAACCACACTGGAAGATGTCAGGTGGGTGTTTGGGCTCAAAGTAAATACACAATACTGGAGGCTAGAGAAATTTTCACTCAAGTGAAAATCACTGCTGTAATAAACTCCATGTTTAAACTTTTAGAAAGTCATGTCTATTTCAGGGAGCAGCAAGAACAGTTTATTTTCAAGGGGGAGGACAAGTCAGGAGTCAAAAGTGACTTCCACAGAGGCAGGGTGCTGATCAGCTAGGTGCTGTCCCACAAGGTCTGAACAAGACCAGACTGGTGATAGTGGCAGGCTTCACTAGGACAAAACTTGTGGATGCCCTTGGGGCTCTGACATAAGGATACAATAATCTGAGCAAAGCTGCCATGAGTCTAAATCTTACTAGTTTTAATTTTTGTTTATTTATTGGGGTATTAGTTTAACTTCAAGCCAGTGATGAAACATCTAAAAACTGATGACAATTTATATTTGGATCCAAATACTCTTATCACTACAGGCTGATTATTTGAAAACAGACTGAAATTTTGTGCTTTGCTGCATCTCTTCAAAGCAAATTGAACCCACGTGTCCTCAGGCAGGTTTGCAAATGGATGTCACTTGAAGGATTCTTGGTTTCAGTGGTGACTATCATGGTATCACAGGATGCCAAAAGCAGTACTCAATCCTTCCTATTTAAGTAGCATACTTCATCACTGGGAATTTGTAAAAGGAAACAATTCCCATTACTTCTGCAACTCTTGAACTGAAATTATTTGTACCCCATCTGCTGACTCCAAAGCAATAATTAACTAAGCACACTATTTCCTGAGCAATTGATAATGCTGGCAGAAACAAAAAGGTTGTTTGGCATGACTAAGGTATCTTTTAGCAGAGATGTATTATCAAGGCTTTGGTTTCCTGTAATCAGTAAAATTCTGAAGTGCCATAGGTGTTTCAGACTGATTTCATTGGTTAGGAAACACCACTGTAAAGACAGCATATTACTGCATAAGTCTTGTATATAAACTGCAGATATTAAACTGGAACAGATGTGTTGATTTCAGTTTGGCTGAAAACACACACAAGAAACCAATGTTTGCCAAATGGAAAAGGATAAAAAGCAGTAGATAAAATGTTATTTTCATGCATCTGAGATAATTACAACCAGTAGGCAGTGAAACAAAATTAAAATCTATAAAGAATAAGCTGGCAGTAGCTGACAGTAGATGCTATGGAGGGAGGTAAAATCCTTGTCAGAGGGCCAAGGCAGTAGACAAGCAGAACTATGTAAGGAAAAATTGCATTTTCTATATAGCTCATGACATAAGGTTTAATACTAATTTATGATGACTTTCATGTCTACAAAAGGTATTAATGGTTGTAATATTAGCCTTCTTTTTCAACTCTATCCACAGTATTTCACTTAATGACCTTGTGCAGTGCAATGTCTCTCGTAAGTAAATACTTCTCTATCTAATTGGAATTTATTGCCTTTTAATTTGCAATCCTATGTTGCTATATGATGGGACAAGTTAATAAAAGGAGAGATTGATCAGTTTATTGCTATACTAGTAGCAATTCTGTATACCTCCATCAAGTCTCCTGTTACTCTTGTTCTGTCTGGGTTAATCTCTCATCCAATATAAATCCCACTTTACCTCTATCTCTACTCTGAAATTCATCAGTCTCTGCTTTATCTTCCTTGAGAGTGAGTCAGCCACAACTGACCTCAATATTACGAGTCAGAATTGATCATTTTTATATGGTGCTATATATTTCCTATATTGTTTCTATCCATTTTAAAATACGCTATTTTAAAGTAATTCCTAAAATGTGGCAGCTTTCTTTAAGGCAAGAAGTCTTCTTAGAAGTTCCAGCATGCAGACGTACATGCAAATTGAATTTTTATTTTGTCTTTTCAAGAATTTTTTTTATAGCAACACTTTGTTTTCCTCAAGATTTGAAAACTAATGAGCTCTGTCAAATTGGACAGCGCTGTGTCTACAAAACTGTTAGAGGAAATGCTGATTAGTTAGTGAGCTAAAAGCATAGCCACAATTTCTATTGATTGTCCAAGGCAGGCAGAATGAGTTTATCTACAAGATAACTCTTAAACAGAATGTATTTAACTAGTTAGATTCAATAACAGAGAATCACATTTATTCAATGGAATGGGCAGAATCATAGTTTGAGTGATGGTCTGGGGAGAGTAATAGAGTGGGTGTTAATGCTAGTTTAGAAGCAGCTATTTTTCTGGATTGGGTTTCTGAGTATACTCATTGTGATGTGGAAGCAAGTCAGTAAAGTATCTAAGTATTCAAACAGGATTCAAAACCACCTGAGATTCTAAAGGAAATTAATAGCAGATATTTTGGAAAAAATGTAATGGGGACTTATGTGCATCTTGAAACAGATAGATATGGGCTTGGTGCTGTAGGCAGATCTACCTTTCTCCTGTGTGTCTTTCATTTGAAGTATAGTACAAAAGGTAGGTCTGTATGTTAAGTCTCCTTCACCCTACATCTTATACTGATTGTACACAGAAGGGCATGCCCTGCAGGTACTAAATAAGCATAATGCTGGGTCTTTTCTTTGCTCAGTGGGAACAGAATAATACAAGGGTTCTTTTGGATTTACTGCTGTTCAGAAACTCATGACTGAAAACTACTATGTGTTCAGTGTTTATCCAAACAGTATAGCACAATACAGAGGATGTTTTTTATTAATGTTCTGTCTCTGATGGCTGTAGTAGCCACATCTCTGCAGGGTTTGAAGGCTTTTGGGGTTTTGTGACGGATGTTTTCCAATAAGAGACATTTACATGACCAAGTGTAAATGGGTTAAGACAGATCTTATACTGAGTCCAATGTGAAGCATTACTGTTTCTTTCAGTACTTGGTCTACTTTATGACAATGACTACCTTCTAAATAAGTTATTTCACACTGAACAAAGTGTTATTTTATTGCTAATATTTTCAGTTCTATCCTATTTCTCAATTTATTCTATCTTCTTTTCTAAATCAGTCTCAATATAGCAAAATAGGAAAAATAATTAATGAAATTTTTTTGTTTGAATCAGCTGCAGCCACAATTTTGTGCTAAGCAAACTGATATCATGATGAGACAATTCATTAATTGATGGTACTATAAAGCTTTCCATTTTTTATAAAATTTAGTTCTGTTTAATAAAAGCAACTTGTGAGCAGCTGATCATAAGAAAATGAATGATGCCTAAAAGCTATGTTGGAATAGTCATCCCACAGTCTCACATATTTTTTTTTATTAGATCTATAATTAGTCCTTACTTATACCAAATGTGTGTGACTCAGACACACTGACAGAGGGCTGATGACAAAACATGTTGTTGTTGATGCTGTAAAAAATGCACTATGAGCATCTTCCAAGGTTTGGAGAACACCCCCTTGTTCAAGCTGTTTACTCAGTAATCACAAAATCACAAGGACTGTCTCACGGTGCTCTTCAAAGCAAGCTTTCTTTCCCCCCCCCCAGTTTTATTTGTTTATTTATTTATTTAATTTTTAGAATTAGTACAGTCCTTGATGAAAGTCCAGAAATACTTATTTCCCTATTTGTGGATATTTTTTCTATATTTAGGCAATTGGTAAGAGAAGCTAGCTCAGGTAAAGTGGCTGATCAGCCACGCTTCACATCTCTATTTACATCCCTGAAACCCTGGAGGACAGAAGAGTCTTTTAATTGGTGAGTCAACCTCAGTAGGAACACGCTTTTAGGAAATGAGGCCTAGACTGTTCCCTTCACACCGGGCACACTTGCTCTGGTTGCCATGGCAATCTGCTGGAGCATGCTAGGTCCAATGATGTGGAAAACAAGATGGCTTCCTCATTTGTTTAGCCTTAAGGAAAATTACAGATATTAACAAATCATTACAGGGCTAACAGACACTCTGAAGACCTGACCTAAATAAACAGCATCTTGTCAGATTGCTAATAGATGCCCAAGTTTTACTTCTGTGACTCTTCTGAAAGTATTTAGTTAATGAAGATTTTATTACCCTAAATACTTGTTTTTCTCTACCTGCAAGTAAAATCCTGCACTTTGCACGTTAGGGTGGACCTCCGATTCAGTGAGGTGCATTTAATTTGTCAATCATTCGGAAAGTTATTTAAATGTAAAAAAAAAACAACCGACACTTTTTTGCCCATAAAGCCAAAACAAGGGGTTGTTCTCGTCACTGTCCCCTAGAAAGGATTTTCTGTATTTCACAGAAAACTCTTCCCTGGTGCAGAGCAGCTGACACTCTCCTCATGGTGGTGGGGTGAGGTCTCAGCCTCCTTGGAGGCTGTGGAGGGTGACGTGTCTCTCAGAGAGGAAACATTACATATAAAGTTGGTTCTTGGAGGATGGGGAAAGAGGAAAATTAAAAGCAGGCATGAAAGAAAAGCATACTAATGAATGAAACCATCTGTTAAAAATATAGGAGGAAGTGACAGCCAAAATCTGTAACTGCAGATACAATGGTGGTAGGCTCATGTGGGGGAACTGCAAGGTCAGTAGAAGAAGAGATTATGTCTTTCAAGTTTTTTTTTTTTTTGTTAAATGGTCTGTAATTTCAAAGCAGCCGGTTTGTTGGTGCCATCCACTTCCTCCAGCCTGCTCCCTGAGGAATGAAAGATGAAGGTGAGGAATTTAGCAAGTTGCTGAAAGGAACGTTTAAAAAAACTTGTTTTGGTAAGCCTTCTGACATTCCATGTCTTTACTGGGGACTCCCAGTGTCCTCTGGAATCTGAACAATAGAAGAAAGCAATTAACAGAGAAAACACATGGGACCAGTTTACTGCTTCCTTGATTGAATTGTGTCAGTGACAGATACACATGAAGGCACACGCTCCCCCATCTAGCTCTGTGAACTCAAGTACGTAACTGGGGAAACTGTTCCTTTGGCTTCTTTGCTAGTTTAAAAATGCAAGTTCTCTTGTTTCCAGTTTGGCCCAGGTGTTTGGGAGGTTCTGGGTGGAAACGCCTGCATTGTAATAAATTTTCTAAAATGTACAAAATGGCAACACAGAGTGCTCCTTTTCACATCTAAAAGAGCTGTCCAAGGACTGCAAGACTCAATTAAATGAGATGACCTCTCCAGGAAAAAAAATAACCACACTTCTATATCATCATTCTTATCTTGAGACTCTGAATTGTTCAGATTATTATGAATTATTTCAACAGTGACTGTTTCCATCTCTACAAATTTCCTTGCTCTAAAATTCACCCTTGCAACTGAAATAACAGCATGAGTTTCAATTGTTTTTCAAGACAACTTGCAATTTCAGCAGTCAGAGAACATATGGACTTAGCATAGTGAACAGGAAACATGGTGGACCTGGACACTTAATACAACCTTCTGGTTGTTATTTATTCATAATATTCTGGATATTTTATGATATTAATATATTATGATACAGTACAACTTATACCAGGTATACTACCTGGATACATAATTGCACTTGCACTTTTCTTTTCATATTGTAAATATCAATTATGTAAATTTCAAAAAACAGCAGTGGCCACTGTAAGAGATTTTTTTTCTTAGTGCAAAATTGACTTAATTCAAATATCCTTTAATAAAAATGATAAAATGTTGTGTTTGATTTAATGCATTAGTCGTATCACTACTTTTATCCCAGTGGTCTCTATTTTTTTTTTAAAAAATCATCTTTTATGTGTGTCTTACTCATCAGGTGTAGCTGTGAGAACGTTGCATTGTGATTCTCTCTGCTCTGACATTGCAGATGTAAAATTTCTGACATGCTTTATGAAGCATCATGTTAATGTGTCATCTTTAATGATGGACAAGATCTATAGATTGAGTAGAATAAGGAGAATTCTGGTTTGATCATGGGTGGACTTAAACTCATTTGATATACTCAATTATCTAATCAAAGATTGGGTTTACAGCTGAAATACGTTGGCTGTTCATATGGAAAGCTACAAACATCCTGAGAAAAATTCCAAAGTTTTTAATGAGAATTCTGCAGTATTTTACCCCTTTTTCTTGGAAAGATACAGTCCTTGACTCTAGATGTTCCTATAGAGCATTTGTCTTGTGTCACTAAGCATGTTAAGAGATAATGTGGACATGTATAAAGAAAGAATTACTCCCTGCACAGTTTCAACAGTGAAAGCTTGGTTCTGATTCATTTAGGTGTAACAAAAAGCTCTGGGTGCACTATTATTTTCATTTAAAATGATTTGTCTATCACAATATCATTGAGTTCTCAACCTTTTAGTTCTGGGAAAGCAAAATATTTGAATGGTACTCTTCAGAGCTTCAACTGGCTAAAGGATGAAAAACACTGATAGTTCTTGCTGGAAGTTTGATTATATGTTAATAAAAAAAAAGGAAATCATTTTAAAATGAATGGGAAAAGAACGAAGCTGAAGATAATGACAGTAATAGAAGACAACGATTGAAAAAGGAATGTGATGATTTGAAAAATGTTTAGAAAAATCATTCAACTACTGCTTATAAGGAGAGATGAAGTTTTGGGTATAGCTTTGTGCTGTTATACTTTGTAAATCTTTCCTCTGTATTGGGGATCTCTTTCATTCTGGTACAGAGGAAGTCTAACACATGTTCCCCCTCTAATTATGGCATGCCTTCATTCCTTAGTGCATTCCAGACCCTCGGACCCTTGAGACTTTGTAGAACTGAGTACTCTGGCTCTTGAAATTCTTGGATGATTATAGCTAGGATGACTGTCTGGAAGAGACAAAGCCTGGCTACAAGTGTCCAATCTACTGACCATTCTCTTCAGCTTGGGCCAACAGCTTTGTCCTTTCCCTGGAGTCCATATTGTGGAGAGCTAGGCTGAAAGGATAGTACAGGAGGGAATCTTCCCCAATGACTTGCAGCTGTACTGATTACCAAGGAGTGGAAACATCTGTATCTGCCCAATTAGTTTGGAGGATATAAAGGAGTGGGTTAGTTATCTGTGAGCTCCAGGCACTTGCAGCTGGGGTTGAGATCAGGAGTCTGCTGGAGTAAGAGCAGGAGGGTGCTGGCTGTGCTGTGAGCAGGTAAGGGGTGTGTGGTCGTGTAAGGGACAGATAAAGTAAGATGCTGTTGTGTGAGGGACAGTCAGGGTTAGGTGGCTGGGGAAGTGACAGCTTGGGGTTAGCCAGTCATGCAGAATGAAAGAAGGAGTTAGAGCTGTTTGGAACTACCTGTAAGACAAGGAATTAGTGCTGTGTGGGGCTGCCACTAGACCTCAGAGAGAGGCCTCCAAAGGAAGGAGTCAGAGTTGCATGAGAGAAAGGTCTGTGAAAGAAGGCACATAGAGTTTGTGAATGAAGGATTGGTGGAAATGCCGGTTAAATGCCTGGTGGTAATACCAGCCCTGTCTGTCTCAACTTAACTGTGACACCCTATTGTTATTTCTACTTTTTTTTTTCTGTGATGGTAGACTAGAACCTACCATATATATAAATTCTATGAAAAGACAATATTGTTTGTTTTATTTATGTTTATATTGTGGAAAATATTTCTATATTCCTTGTCTTTTTGGTCCTGTACTTGATCATGGCAATCAGAAGTTGATTTAAGGTAAGTTAGCAAAAGGCCACAACAACAAAGACTATGAAGAAGAGAGAAGGAAAAGAGATGAAAAATAAAGGAGGGTGAGAACTTTTTCTGAGGCACTGGTATTTCCTCTGCAATGCAGAAAACAGGTGAAGGATGAAGTTATCTCATCACATGAGCATCCTTGGGGTGGGGGAGAGGAGGGAGTGGGAGGGAAGAAGTTAGTATGTAACCACTACTCAGAGCAGCCAAAAGCCCTTAACTGGTTGGGGACCCTTGTCCTGACTTATGCTTGGGCAGAAACAAATGAGATTTTCCACCCTGGGGGGCAGATGGTAGCAGAGCTTTTGACTTACCAATCTACCATATGAGAGCCAGGCTCTGTTCAAATCAAGGTTAAATTCAACATGGCTTCTCTACTGGTGTTTCTTTTCCTGTATGTATTGGGGAATTTTTATCTTTTGCCATGTCCAGAAGTAGATACTCTGTAGATACAGATCCTCTGCCTGTGCTTAGGGAATTCAAATCCTTATTTCAAGCAGTCAGTAATAACTAGTTCTTGTTATTATTGCCTCACTACTGTTAGAAGAAATGAATACCTTTCTGAGATGAGTCTTGTCAGGAATTTGTGTGGTTTCTTTCCCAGTATGATTTTTGTTATTTAAAACTTGAACATAAAAGATGGGCCATTTCTGAACAAGTCAGAAACATGCCATTCTCTTTTGTTGCTGTTTTGCTGCTTTTTTTATTTCATTAAGAAGGAGCTTTGAAAGGTGTCATTTGACATAAAAAGTCTTCACTAAGAGGCAATGAATGTTAGACTGTTGGAGGAATAAATATTTCCTGTGTTATGTGTAATTCTGAACTTTAAAGTATGATCCAGTCATGAAGAAATGCATTGCAGCTTAAGACTCTAACCTCTGAGAGGGATGAAGTAGAAAGTAGTTGTGGAGTTCTGCTGATGGTAATCATTTTCTCTTCAAGGAATAAGTCTGCGGACTTCATTTTACATTTGTGTCTTTTAAACTTTTAATTCATGTTACTGAGCTTGCTCTCAGTTTGTCTCTTAAGAAATTATCCTCTCTTTCCATTATTTGCCTAATGTAATGGTTTGCAACAAGAATGAACCTCTTCTTTTTCCCCTTTATATCCTTTCCCCCTCTACAATTTATATTCATTTGGCTGTCTGCCTATTATAATAGGTGTATCATTTATACTCACTGCTGAATGCTGATTGCATGTGGACATTAGCCACTCATCTTCTGACCAAGCCTGTTTGTTACAGATCTTTTGGTGTTTACTTTCTGCTGGCAGTAATTGTGTTTTTAATTCTTTGTTTTCTGTGTACACAAACACAGTTTGTTCAAAATACCTCCTTCTGTCTCCAGAGACCAATCTTCACCATAAATTTTCATTGTTATGAAGTATTACCTTCTCTCTGTCTTGTTTCATATATACTATGGTATGTTAATTGTGTTGCCCAAAACACCAGAATGATGATTAAATTATTGTCAGACATCAGCTGCTTTTTCCTGGGAGTGCAATTCTTCCCCTTTGTAAAAGTATCCCCATATTTCTGCTCAGCTTCATGTAAAAGACTAGCATGTGCCTCATGGGTACTAACAATTGAATTCTATCAGGAATAACTTTTCTGAAGTCTTAAGTTTTATCAAAAGTGGTCAGACACTGCAGCAGTCCAAAGAGGTTCTCTTCAGGGCAGGTCTTAGGGGAGGACAGCATCAATCTAGTCTGGCGTTAAGACTGGGAAGACTTTAATTATGGTTAATGAGTGCAGAGATTGCCTTAGTTCTTGGTCGATGTTTTGTTGGTGTTGTCTTTTATTTTCCTCTCCTCAGATTACTCTTGCAGACCAACAAAAAATGTTTGCTGGCAGTTTCAGAAAAAAACATCTGGGGTCTACTTCCAGACATTAAGCTGAGTGTTCTCAATAGCCTATAAATATTCATGTGAAATCGATCTGTTAAGCTTGGTGTGCTTAACAACCTTTGCACAGAACTTTAAAAAACTTTTGGACTGGCTCAGCGCTTGCCAGAGCCGTACTGGGTCAATGCTGCAAGAAAGGAGCAAAAAATCTGATTGTCTGAAGTCATGAAGGAAAGTTCTTCCTGGGTGGCCAGGAAGGATCTACACTGCTGTCAAGCCAAATCAGGGAGTGTGGAGATATGACTTAGAAATAGATATTGTTCTCCTCAAAAACCTGCCTAGTCACAGGAATCTCCTTTTTAGCAAGAACTGACCCAAAGGGAGTGACCAGTGTGGGTTGCTGATCTGGGAAAGTACAAAGTGTACTCTAGTTTTCATCCTACTCTCTCAAGTCAAATGTTTTTCTGTATCTATAGTCTTCTACTTAAAGCAAATCAAAAAGTTGCTGCAGCTTTGGCTATTGGTGTCAGTCACTTTCTTTGGTGTCCTTTTCTGTTATGGATCACCTCTGTGCTTTGGCTTGTGAGATTCTGAGAGCTGAACTGTGCTTCTGACATTGGCATAAAAATACAAACATGGACGGTTTGAGTCACGTGGGAACCTTATAGTGCATGCGAGTCATGCAGTCCACTGAAGACTGCTCTTTTTTAGTAGCTGGTGGTCTTTTCCCAAATAAGGATGAATAATTGTAAAATGTATTGCACTTTGTAGCTGTAGACTTTGCTTCTCTGGCTCCTTTTTGAGCAAATATTTGGGAACTCTGGTATGTGCCTATGTCTTTATTAGAGCTGCAATTTTAAACTGTGTTTGAGGCAGTGATATAGTACAAATTTATTGGGAGCCACCTTCTGAGGAAGTTGTGCAAACTAGTGAAATTTTGCACAGTAAGGTCATGATCGTGTCATGGCTTTGGCTATGTAGGAGCTACAGTTTTCTAAACAAGTTATCAGTGGGAACTTGCAGGATTTCCAAACTGAGACCTGAAACATAGTGTTTGTGTGCAGTCTTAGAAGAAAAAATAAGCCACGCACATTTTCAATCTGGCAGTATTAGAACACTTGTTTCTATCAAAGCGTTCAGAAACATTTTAAAGTAAACAAATCCAACTAGCAGTGGACTACAGTTGCTCTAAAGTAAAAAGCAAAATCAACAGAATCCTATGAAATATACTTAGTCCCTAGTTATTGTTAAATAATTTATTTTACTATTATGAACTAATAATGGGTGCCATAAGCTATATATATGTATATAATGCCTTGGGTTACTGTATTGTATCTAGGTGGATTTGAGTTTTCAGAGTCTTTGAATTTGGGTCGTTTTATTCATGCTTTCTATATATATTCTTATTATACACGCGTGTATGTGTGCATTATACATACACGCATGTATGTGTGTATGTATATCATAGTGAGGCAAGATATTTAAGTTGGAGAATTCTGGGTTTGTGTCTTATTAAGAGAGGATTAAACGGAAGAGGTTTTAATATTTTTTTCTAGAATCCTAATGAGTTGAATCTAATTCTTGCAAATTCCAAAGGTAATCCAGACATGGCAATGCAGAGTTTGAGCTGATGAGCAACTTCTCTTTAGATCCATGTTTAGCAGTGGAGTTTCCAGAACTGCCAAAGCACTCAAGAAGCAGAAGTCTTATTGAACTCAATAGGATTTATCAATACCCTACTAAGATGAATGATGTTTTACATCTGACAACTGTCTGTTTCACAGACAACTTGGAAAAACTGGAAGACTGGCTTAAGAAGTGATGCACTCCCTCCCACTAGGAATATGCCCCAACTAGAGGGGCTTCCTGTTGGTGTCTGCCCAGGAGAACAGATAGGATCTGAAGTGATGGTGTGAGAGGTGGGTGCTTTAGGCTTATATATGCAATTTTTTTCTGCCTGAGAGCCACTTCTGAGAAAATGAAAGGCATGTTATGGGGCAGAAAATAATTTGTTTTGGGAATAACGTCAGAAAGTCTATCAGACAGTTATTGCTCAATATTCCTAGGGAGAGTATGGATACTAGAATAAGGCAATGGCTTATTCTCAGAGTGTGTGAAAGCTAGAGGTGAAAATACTACTGAAGTGGCTACTGCTAATTTGTGAATACAAAAACCTGTTGAAGAGTCTTTCCTTAGGCAAGGAGATTAATAGGTCTTAGTGCTAGATGTATTTTTATTTGGAGGAGAAAAACCAGAAACTTCAGCAGCTAACTGACACAACTACCAGAGAGCCAGTGGGAAAGAGGAAGACAGAAGAGTAGAAGTGGATTGAACTTATCTTATGTGGGAAAACTTGAAAGCTGCAAAATGGGAAGGAAATGTTACCACAGGAAAGAGGAAGTAACCGGCTGGTGCAGCTTTGCAAAGCTGGCTGTAGTATGGTCATGCCTCATAGCTTAGGTAGTGCATATTAGTCATTTGTTTTACTTGGTTTTCCCTTCTCCCTTTATTAAAATATTGTTGTTACCATTGATTAAAATTTGCGGTTGGGTATAATCATCTCACTGAGCACCAGTCTTGTAATTTAAATTCCTGGGTGAGAGGCTAACCTTGGGTTTCCCTGGGAGCCCCAATTCATATGGGATCAGCCCCTTGCTGCCAAATTGAAGGAGAAGAGCTACACAGTGAGGCCAGCCTTACCTTGCCTGCTGTTCCTGGCATAGCAGGCTCCTGAGGCAGGTGTACTGTGTGTGATGAGGGGGCTGTGCCACAGCAAGATGGCAAAGCTGGCAGTGGGGCAGCTACATGCACCTCAGGGTGGCAGAGAGGCCAAGACACTGTCCCACTTGCCTTTGAATATGCAGCCCTAGGAAGGATTGTGGATTCTGTTACTTGTTCTTGTTCGTGTGGAAAGTCTCCCTCACCGATTGTGATGCTTCATCCTCAGAGACCTTCACACCCTTATGTTTGCTAAGTAGTAGAGATATCTGGGAAACCTGAGGCATGCTGTGATCTGTTCCAGATTTCTGCTCTACTGCCTGGCAACCAGAAGCAAATGGAAATGGGAGATGCAAAGTTTTGTGCCCATAAAATATTATGGGTGCAAATTAAAAGACTGAAATTTTTTCTAGTAACACTGAGCTCTCTGTGAAGAAGGCATTAAGGTACTTGTGAGAAGGTGAATGGACAGGACCCAGTTTGTCAGGAGTTAAAACTGCCTCAGTCAGCTGGAGGTTTACTAGCCACTAGCTATTAGGATAGTCATTTCCCCTCAGGAAATACCTGCTGGTGTATCAAGGGTAATTGCTAGCACTCAGCTGTATCCCCAGAGGTCGAGTGTATGAAATCATCAGGAAAAGACTGAACAGTTCCTAGTAGGAGGCAATAGTAACTGTGACTGTGTGTCTTGGTTGTTTATCTTAATGAAGAATCTTGATGTAATGTAAGCTTTTGTTTCAATTTTAACCATGCTTGTGACTCATCTTTGGGCTTCTGCTGAAGCTTGAATTTTACAGACTTCTTTTCTTATCTGAGGCCACCACTTGCCACGCTGGCTGGTTTGTCAAAAGTATTCTCCAAAACAGCCTAGATAATTATAGCTTCCTGAATGGCTTGGTGTCATTGTGTGGTTTTATTTCTAAAATACTTGAAATAGAATTCCTAAGTGACCTTCACTTTATGTTCCTGCCAATCTTTTCTCTCACAACAGGAGTAAAATCCCCTTGCTTTACTGAGTCTTAGTTAAATTGTCTGTGAAGCAGGTAGATCAAGTAATGCCTAGTGGTTACCCTTTCAAGTTAATTCTAAAATTTATGGCATTATGAAGATGAAAAACAAGCCAAAATTTTAGAAGCACTTGTGCAGTCAGTTTAAAGATTTGTTCACTCTCCTGCCTAGGCGGAGATCTTGCTGGAGTATCACATCTATCAGTGTTAGATTGTCCATTAAGCTACTCTTTGCCTCCATACTTTCTGCAGTAGTAAATTTCCCAGAAGTGCAAGGGAAGCCAGACATTCAAAATAAATCATCCTATCTGTTCCTTATCTCTTCATTTGGACACATTCCCACATAACCAGGCTTTTAGTCATGCTTCCTGGGCTTCTTCTCTGCTGTCCAAAAGAATCCTCCAGACAACAATTGTTACTTGTTACCTCACATGGAGGTTCTCCCTGTCTCTGTCTCCTCTTGCTCCCTCTTCCCCACTCCCATGTCTGTTGCATATGTGTTTGAGTAGGATCTGCTGCCTCCTTGCCAATGGAGTGAATTTGTCAAACATTGAAGTGAGCTTCATGTGGTTGAGAAGTTAGATGTCTCTGGGATGTATCAACACTTGCATGCTCTCTGAAATGAATAATAAAACCTGTCATGATTAGGTTATGAACTAACTACAAAATAACATGTTTTTGAACTACAATAAATGCCAAATATGTAATTGATTTAAGAGACCTCATGAGCCATTTTCTAGTAAGTCACAACTGGGGGGAAAAATCAAACTGATGAATAAACTATTTGCATTTCAGGTGCTTCACAAAAACAGTCTCAGCAGAAAATGTGGGATTCAGGAGTAAACCATCATTATTTACTCTGCTCTTTTTTTTTTCTTGTTTACTTCCTGAGTACTTACTTTTCTCCTTTTAGGCTGCTGTGGTTGTCTTTAGGAATTGTGAAGACTTCTCTGAATGCCTCCTGATACTCAGTTTATAGTGAAGTCTTAAGCCTTTGTATGTACATGGGGAAGTATGTCTGCTTCATTACTCTAATTTCCAGAAATCAGCAAACCATGAAGCTCAATTCTGAAAGTTATTGATTATAAAGTTTAAACAAGCAAACTAGTAATAACACTCCCTCCATCTTCCAAAAACAATGGGGAAGGAGATAACTTTCACATCCCAACTTTTCAGATGATGCTAGCTTTTCCTTTGCTTAGCATACTCTTCCTGGGACACTTTTTGTGGTATGATGGGAAGAGGCTTGAGGAAGGCACATGATTTGATTGCTTGGTAAGTTTCCAAAACACTGTGTTGAAACTCTTAGTTAATTGTCTTGCTGCCCTTTGGAAGTGGATGGGATCTATTGACAGGAAGAGATGAATTCTCTCTACAACAGTGCAAACCTTTGTGAAAATGGATCCCCTTATAAATGGCCCAATCCTCTCCCTGAAAAACAGATGCCAGGAGCAATTGTGGGACATAATGTTTCAGTTCTAGAGACTCCCAGTTCTAAGAATAAAGTAAAGGAGTCATTATTTATCTAAACAAGGCCTTTATGCTATGGTTCAGTGGCTGCTGGACAGCCGTGTGATCTGTCTTGTGTAATGCCTTCACCCCCTCCTTTCCCCATTTGGAGAAGAGAAAAAAGGGACTTGTACCAGCTCAGAACACACTTGCACATCTCACTGTCTATTGTGCTCAGCCGCTCTGTCTATTATGGTGCATTAGATAAACATGGTGCTGGGCAAGCTCTCAGCTGCTGGTGCTCACAGCAGTGCTGATAACATGCTCTATGTTTAGAAGGGACTTGGTGAGTCACAGACTATGTGGGATATGTTTACACATACATGGTGTGTCCTTTCTCCTGGACAACAGAGAGCTTCCAGTACAAAGCCCCTCTCTCTGAGGAAACAGGCGGGTTTTGAAACCATAGTCTTTTATCTTTTGTGATTTTTTTTTTCATGCTGCTTCTCAAAATAGTACCTTGTATTTCTGTGACTGAGGGTAAATGACTTGAAATACAGATTCCTGATCTTTCCCTTCTCCTGTAAGAAGCTGCATTTTAAACACAGAAGGAAGGAGACAGCTGGCTGAACACAGTTTGTGTGTTACAGATTGTGTCAAAGTTTGTGTATATGAGGCAGCTGACTTCTCTCAGGAGCCTAGTGGTCAAACAAGTTACATTTTACAAAAGAATCTCACTTTTTCAAAAGTGACTTAGGCACTTCAGAGCTAAGATCTCTTTATTTGATAATGGGGCTGGGGCTTATCTATTCAGGGAGTCAATACAGATTTGCTGCATTTGGTGTTGACCTCCCGATATGTACACAGCCCAACACAAAAGCTCCTCTTGTACTTCTGAAAATGTCACCCAAAGCACACAGTGCTCTGGAAACCACATTTTGTGTAGGGCTAGTCCAGGATCAATGATCACAAACTTGCAAGGAGCAGACAGACTAGGGAGGGCTTGCCAATGTGAGAGGGCAAATAATCAGGAGCTGCTTGCTCCTTGATTATGTAGTGCAACAAACTGAGCACTGAGACTATCTAAATTGTGAGAAGTGTTCTCGTTTTGCATATGGGAGAGGATGAGGATTTTTATCTGGGCTCAAGTTAATGGGCGTTGCAACGAGGCAGGAGGTCAGTATCCCCATTTACTGGCCAAACTTGTATTGAGCAGATGTTATGATCAGACAGACCACTGCTGCAGGATTACAGTGACCAACCTGAGGTGACCATGGCACATTTCCTGCTACGTGCTGTATCAGCCAGACACAGGGTGCATATTCAAAAGAATAAAAACCCTGATTGCTCTTAGGCTTCTTGAGCAATGACCAAGTTTCAGTGTGTGGTAATGCCCCAATAAAAGCTAATAAAATAATGTGTCCATTAACACATACCTTACGTATATCCAAGTACTTGTTTTAAAACTCTGACTGCAGCCTTCTATACTATACTAAACAGCAGAAAATGCTGTGAATGTGATGGTTCATTACAACAGAATGAGACCAGTGAATTGTTCATTCTTAATACTTTTTTTTGCTCTGTAGTTGTGATGTTATTAACAGAACAAATAAACAATTCAGCAAAACCTTTAAAAATTTCCAACACGTTCCTATGGAAAAGTGCTCAATTTTTTCTTTCAAGATTTTCTTTGCAAACCATGCTTATGATACTTTATTTAGCGTTCTAATGTAAGATGTAGTAGTTACAGTATTTTGATTTTCAAAGTATTGCTAAACAAGACAACACACATTATGTTTTTAATCTCTCCTTTATGATTAGAAATGCAACAATTATACAAGAATTTATTGAAATGGGAGAATGTTGGCAATGCCAATACTTTCTCATGAGTATTTGAGCCTATATTTAGCATTAAAAGTGGATACTTTTTATTTGATAATAGTCAAAGTTTATAATGCTCTGTTTTGTGTACTACCTATTTTACTTTTCCTTTTCCCCCATTGAATCCTTTTGAAATCTGGAAAAAGCTTTAATTCTTATATATGGATTCTGTTTCCACTGCTTTACTACCTCTTGAAGAGTGCTGAAGTTGGCTTTTTTTCCTGAATTGTCCTCCTGCAAGATTTGTTTTTTAGTGTCATAAAGGATCATATTAATAACATGTCTTAATTTCCAGTAAAAATTTTCATCATGATCAGACTTCAAAAATCAGTGTTTTAACTTTGTCTTATTTCCTGATATTCATTTTTTTTCCCCTCTTCCTTTCATCAACTCTGCTTTTGGTGTCAAAGTATGTCATATCTTTTTTTCTGGTGAAGGATTAATTCAAACTCAATAAGAAAACATGACACAAATACGTACACAGTGAAATTCAGTCCATGGTTGGAATGGTGCAGCATTTACATAGAAGTTCCAAAGAATATAGGGTGTATTTTGGACATTTTTTGCTATCAGAAAAGTTCTGGTGGTTTCCATTAGTGTATTAGAGGTCTTCACAAGTGAGTGAAGTTGAGCATGAAAGTGATATGTTATTTATTAAAGAGACTCTATCTCTATCTATACCTATATCCAATCTGTTTTACTTATTTATTTTATTACATAACCACCTACAGTGAATTTGACTTACAACTTATTTTTATATCAATGTTTGGGTTTTTAGTATACGATTTTTAGAAATGTACAATTATATCAATCACAGTGAAGGTATATGAGTTAGGTGCCCCACTGAGCAGAAAGCCTAAGAAGATAAATGAGAACCAGACACTTCTAGCAATTCCTGGTGATTATCTCACCTTGTCTCAAGTAGCAGACATCAACCAGTGCAGCAGCAGAGAGAGACTTTGCCAGGTCTGCTCTGTTTCCTTCTTGCAAATGTCATATGGTGGAGAGTTTAAAGACAGAATCATAGAAGAGAAGAATGGGGAATGTAAAGAAAATGTGAGAAAAGATGGTATCCTAGCCTAGGAACTGAAGTCTCCCTTGGCCTTGCTTTCAATAGAGTCCATATATTTATTCTCTTCAGTTTGAGCATGTTGCTCAAGCTAGAGGGACCTGCTTCCAGATTCCATCAAGTCATGATAGCTCAAAAATATCTCCAACTGGGCACTTCTTTTGCTCTTATTCTCTGATTTATATTTAATTAGATGTTTCTGATGGTGTGATTTAAAGCAGGAGTTTGTTTTAGGTAGAAGGCTCTTCTCAAGGGCAATTAACATCAGTAGTCCTCTTCTACCTCTGGTTTCATCTGGCCTCCTGCAATGGTTATAAAGTTTAGACGGGGAAGAAAGCAGTCACACATGAGAAATAACTGCACTGAAAATCTGGCTGTATAGAATGCCTATTCTCCTTGCATGCCTCTCTGGCAACAGTATATCACTATGTAGTAGTAGCGTGCAGGAAAGCGAAACTGAGCCATTCATGCACAGGAAAAGTGCAGTCCTGACAGAAGCAAGCAATTGAAAGTGCTTGTGTACCTATACAATCAAAGAGTATAAACCTTGTTGCTCTGTAGTAGTTTGAGTGAAGAAGGGTTCAACTCTATATGCAAATATATTCAGAGCATATGATTCTGTTTAGATAGAAGTACTCAGTAAAACGTTACATTATTTCTGGTTTAGACATCAAAGCAAGATTTCTTCTGAGCACTAGGCAGTGGCAGCTATTGCAAAAATTTCTAATTTGGTTATGCTTGCACAAAACACTTCCTGCTTCCATACAGCACACTTTCTTTAGAGCTGTCCAAAATTAGCTTTGTTCATTAAAATAAAATGAGGGTAGAGAGGGCAATAGAGTGATGGGGTGGTGCAGTGGAAAAATGAGAGCAAAAAAAATTATAAGAGATCTTCAAGTTTATGAAATGTTATCTTGGCATTTCAGTTCGCACGTTGTTAGACTCATATAGGCACACACAACCTTCATACCATTTTCCTTCACCATGTTAAGTGAACATCAGTTGCAGAAGGAGTTTTGTTTCACGCTGCAAAATTCTACATGACCACTTGGAACACTGGCTGGAACTAATGTGGGATTGTCTGCAAAGGTCAGTAGTAACACCAGGAACATGAAAAGCCTAGTCTATTTCAGTGAAAAGTGTAATAGTATGTAATATTATGCTGATTAAAGGCATATGTAACACAATAAATTGCTTTGATAACTCCAGCTACAGCTGTTATAGTTCTGGGTGACTCTGCTGATCTCCTGAGTCTGTTTCCTGGTGTAAGTTGCTCCTGTGTGCCAGTGGAGACTAAAGTGTTTGATGGTGACTCTTCTCAAGATTGGTGCTTTCATGCAGTTTAACAGCAATGTTTCATACAAATATCTGCAATTGGATAGAGAGAATTTTGGAGGTGTTTGGGAGAAAAATGTTCTTTATTAATAACACCCATTGAAATGCTTTCTTCAGAGAAAAAATAAGAAATCGGAATCTCAAGTGCATATATTTATCTTCTGTGCATTTCTTACTAGGTGAGTAGCACCATCTTGGCTGCACTGAACAGCTGTGTACTCTGGTGTGGAGCAATATTAAATTGAAAATCAAATTAAAAATTCAAATTAAAAATTTCAGGATTTGGCAGCAGGAGAGTTTTTCTTGACTGAGGACTTTGAGATCTGATTAACGAAGGCCAACCATTAGTCAGTAAATTGTCATATTTCATCAAATAATGTGTTTAATAAATCAGTTGGTCTGGTATTCAATCAGCCTTTTTTTAGGCTGCTCATAAAATATGATACTTGTCACAGAATGCATTTGTCAAACAAACATTGTTGATAAATTTCTGCAACATACGCTCCTGTCTAGCCTACAGTTTTGTCTTATAACGCTCTTTCCAGTACTTACAGTCCCGTCTTCCTCCTGCATGGTTCACTCCTCTCCCCCCCATAGTGCAGCAACAGGAATAAATATTTTCCTTGTCATCACTTTAGTGTTTCTTTGCAAGGTTTTGGAAGAAGAGGAAAAGATCAGACTTTTCTTTCATTGCAATACTTCCTTCTAAAAACACAACCATTTTGAACAGTTTATTTATGACTTCAAGAATCATTGGAGATGCTGGTGGAAATAGAGAATCAGTTTAACTCCATTACAAATTTGTAGTTACAGTAGTTATGTTACAGTATTGTCATTTGATCGAATGTCTGGGAGACATTTGCTGTAAGCAAGAGACTCAGGAAAATTAGCACATGTCTGATCTACCTGTGGGGATGGGTCAGGCAAAGCACGGGTTGTAGGATTCCAGCTGTTAAGAGCAACTTGACAGAGCCTAAGGAAAGAAGCTCTCAAAATGGATCTCTGTTTCCTGAGGGCTGATTCTGCTGAAGAACTCTGAAATATTCCTTATGACTTTAGAAGGCTGAATTTTGAGACTTGTTCTCTGTGTGTGTCCATGTGTGTGGAGGTGATGTGGGGTTAGGTGAAAGTCTTCCCAGTGGAGCACTGTGAATTCATTGTTCCTATGTGCTGTGCAAAAAACCTGAAGCTCCCTACTTCTGAGTTTTCCATCACAGAATTGACGCTTTTGTCATCACTTAGTAGCTTTATCTTTGAGACCACGTGGAAAAGAGACCTTGACCTGTCCACTAGGAATCTAATCCTACTGGGAGCAGGAATTGTCTGTGGTACTTCATCCAGAGATTTTGTCTAAGGGGCCCTAGCTGACTCCTCAGACAGACTGTCTGACACTAGGCATTTCTGCTGAAATCTGAGGTAAGTAGATGTTGGTATATGTCCAAACCAAGAAATACACAGGGCCACTCTCTGTGCAGTGTGGCTGCAGTCAAACCCAGCTACTCACTCAGTGAGCAGTATGGTTTTCTTTAGTGGTGGAGGTGTTTCTTCAGAAGATAATGTGGATGTATGTCTTTAAAATGTAATAAAGAAATCTGCTTTCTTTGAGTGCCCGTGTCCTTAGAAAAGGAACTTCATTAGGAGGAAGAAACATGATCTTGTACTGGCTTACATATTTAGCCCAGCTTCCTGAGTAAATTAGCTTATCAAATCATGTTGTCTGCTCTGTCTGTCACTTTCCCTTTAGCTTCCTCCCAGCAGCCCACACCTTTCATGCCCAGTAGGTGTGAAACCTGTTCATCAGCTAGGAAATATTGGTAGCAGAAGGATAAAGAATATCATCCTTGATAGATGGCATGAAATGCCTAGGTAGAAACCATAATGAATGTTCTGAAGAGAAATCCTGCTAGGATTCAGTCCGCTACCTGTTCTGAGAGGGGGCATCTAAGTGGCCAGTCAATGTACATGCACAGGCTGGCTGAGCACTGCAGCATAGCTCTGAGCCAGGCTGCTGCATAATGCTTTGTGTGTGGCAGGAGAAATGAGGAGAGCGGTATGTGAAAGATTATTTTTGGGAAATAGAAGGCACCAGAATGATTAAAAGAGAGAATTAGAGACACACAGACTTCAAGTTTCATTATGAAAAGAAGAACATCTTTTTCAAGAAGCAAGAACCTGTGTGTTGTGCATCATCCTGTTTATCATTGCTGCTGTTGCACGCAGCCCTCCCACAGGAATGGCTACTTGCAGGGTATATTTGGACTACAGGGATCAGATTCCACTATGTGACTGTACAGTACAGGTTAAAACTATCCTGTTTGTTTTCATTTTTCAGAAGAAATTTTAAACATTTTGTATGTGAATGCTTAAATTCTTTCTTTTTAACTAACTGTATAAACAGTAATATATCTTCCCATGGACTTTTTTGTGTGTAAAACTAATTGCCCTCTAATTCAATGTTACATGAACTGACGTTTTTCATAGGATCAAAGCCGTACAGCCTTATGTAATGGTGACTGGAATATCTCTGTACTGTCAGTATTAACTCCGGCCTTGACTTCAGATGTCTCCCACCATTAAATATCTTAAATGGTTTACAAATTCTGCTTGTCTAGTTGGGTCTTCAGATGGAAAAGTTTGTAAGAGTCTACAGAGCCTGCCTAGTAATTAGCTTTGCTCAACGGAGTGCTGGGACAAGCCTCACTCCGAGTTTTGACCATCAGACATTTATCAGAGATTTACTGTGGTAATGACTCTTCCTTCATAAGCTGCTCAGAAGGTGAGTTGCCCATGGTAGTCAACTCCTACAATGGGCTTTAAAAATTCTGGGAGATATGTCTGTAGTGAATTAACATTTTCCCATAGTCTTGTAGGGAGACTGAAGATAGAATTTCTGTGACTGCTTCTTTGTGGTTTAAGGGAACTCTACTGAAAATGGCTGAAAGGACAACTGGCTGGTCTGAGGAGCTCATCAGGAACAAATGTTGTTGACAGAACACAGTGCCTCAGAGCCAAAAGTTTCTGAGGAGTGGCTCACCTCCCAAGTCTCATTTCAGATGTGTAAACATTAGAAATCCCTAACTAACCATGTGTAGGACACTGGCAACCTAGACTGCACAGAAGATGGCAAGCAGCATGATCTGGTCTGACTATTGCTGCAGAACAATTAATGCATGTAACTGGTGTGGCGAAGACTGTGGCTGTTGTATTCAGTGGCAGGCTTCTGGAGGCACTTATTCACACTGCACATTGGCAGTGAAGATGTGGGATGGTTCTTCAAGCCACCATTGGTCTCTTGCAGATTTTGCTGGTTAGATGAGGGATGTCTTCCTGCTATGTCCCTTGAGGAGTTTCTGGACTGTGACTGGAATTGTTGCTAGGAGGGACAGTGAAGTTAAGAATGAGGGCAAATCTAACATGCAGCAGTAACTCTCAGTGGTCTTGAACATCCTGGAGAGGGGACAGTGCTTAAAAAACAGTGGTGGCCAACTATGGGCTCTGGATTGAATCTTTTTCTAAGGCAGCTCATGTATAGCAGCTCCACTGTGAAATGGGCTGGAATTCCTATGCCAGTTACCCACACCAACACCTGAATCTAGAGAGTCATCTAGAGAGTCACTTGGATTAGCAGAACATCACCCAGCCAACTGTTAGGCAGGCAGTGGTAAAAAAAAGCCGGTGCTCCATTTGCACTGAGTCACACCAGCAGAGGCATGCTGGCTTTTCTTATGCCTGGATTTGCTAGTTCTCTTTGCTTCTACAGTCTTGTCTAGAGGAGTTAATACACCCTGAACCTGTGCAATAAGTGGCATTAATTTTATTTTAACTGAGGCAACTTAAATCCTAGGCATGTAGTCTGTTATTCTGCAGTTGATGGAAAAACATCTGATTCACATCCAGCATCTCATCTTCTGTGTCTTAGGCAGATATCCTAAGATATCGAGGCTTACCTGTGTGTTGCCTGTTACCTCTACCATGCCAAATCCAGCTAAAATTAGAAAATAGTATAAATCCAATTTAAGCCAAAGAGTGTAAAATAACTGAAAATGTTGGTGGTGCTCTCTGGCATGGCTTGTGCTAGTGTCTTTAGTGGCTGTGATGAGACATAGTGATGAAACTTATTTTCTCCATGATCAATAAAAGTGTAGCCAAATGCAGAATGATACTGCAATCATGCGTGGGGACTGAGGCGAATGCTGAATATCTTGGTCAGGAAAAGCAACCCACACAGGATCAAGAAAGACTTCATATATTGAGGACCATCTGTTGGATGCTGTATCAGTGTTTTGAACTACAGTTCAGTCTTATACCACATTTCTGAGATATAACATATGATTGATAATTATTCAGGAGGGGAAATGTGAATACACGCTGGCCTTACTTCACCAAATGCTTTCCTGTCTATAATGAACTGTCACTGAGATTTTTGTACATGTGTAGTTGTTCTCAGAGCTTTGTTAAAAAATAAAAAATGTCCTTTTGTTCCAGGCCAATCAGTTGTGGTGACTGTGTGTGGAATGAGTATGACTTCAGCTGGGGTGGCTCCCAGACCAGAAGTGTAGGATCTTTTTGTTGAAAACCCTTAGTGTGAGGTAGGCTTAGATTAAATAGAATGGGGCTGGTGCAGGTGGGTGACTGTCAGCACAGAACAGTCAGCTTTTTGGCCAAGAATCCAGGGCTTAACTGCATCCCTAGAAAATGACACTAGGGCTTCCTCTCTAAATTACCAGAAAAAAAGGGGTACACTTTCTAGCCTGTGACAAGATGATCAATTGCTTCATTCTGGTTAATAGGTAATGGCAAAGTTCCACTCTCTGGATAACCCTGTTATGGTTTTCTTGGGAGGTCTCTCTTCATTGGGTGAAATGAACTAATATCAGAGGGCATCCTCAGGTGCTCTGGAGTGCTTCCTACTGAAGTTATGCTAATCTTGCAGCACCAGATTGTCTATTCTTTGGCTTTGTTCATAGTCTTTTGTGGAACCCAGTCTTGGCCTGTCTTGGTCCAGGTTGCTTTGGAACCTACACTGAAGCATCTGTGCAGGACAGAATGGCAGACAATTTCCTAATGTGCACTGCCAGGGTTCTGGTCAAGCCAACAGCCCTGGTTTGGATACCAAAAGACAGACCTTCAGGATAAGCAAAGCCACCAAACAGACAAGGGTAAAGCCATGAAATGGACAAATTCAAACACTGTTTATGCCAGCTGCTGGGTGCCAAGGGCTGGCTTAGAGCTGGCACAGGAGTCCATGATCAAGAAATGTTCAACCTCAATGAAGAACAAAAATGGAAATATAGCAAAAATAGAAGTTCTGAGATAATGTTTAGAGAAAGCCTGTGACATGCAGAGTACTCTGAATATAAAGAGCAAGAAGGGCAGGACTAGACCAAATGAGGAAGTACAGAGAAATTTTTCACAGACCAGATGTACATGAACCAACATATATGTATGGAAGCAGCTTGTCAGAAAAAAATGGGTAAATTTTTTGCAAGCCTATAAGTTTCAGGCAGAGCTGGACTGTGTGCCGTATTGCTACACCATTAAGTTGGAGAACCCAAGGCAGATTTATGGTGCCATCAAACCTGAGCCATAGTTTTACTAAATGTTCTGTCTTTTTAATGGTACTTAAGGGCTTTATTGTATTTGGGCATTTTTACTGTGTTTAGACATGGTTTTAACAACTGAGTTAGCTCTTATGATGCTGCCAAATGCTGTCAATGTAGAGAAAGAAAAGTCTTTTTTCAGGACCATAACCTAGCAGACAGGGTTATATTTTTGTCTTGCAAGATTTAAGAATAACTAGAGACCATTATGTCAAACACAGCTTCTCTCTGTATTTGCTGACATCCAGTTCATATGGTGTCAGCTAAGTTAGTTTGTTAAGAATTTTACTTACACAGGATAAAAAATTTCTAATAGAGCAAACCTTTAGAGGTTTGTTCCACCCTTACGTGACTCCCCATGGAGATTGTGACTTGGGAGGAAGTGACAATGAGAAAAAAAATGCAGCCAGATCCAACTTAAAGTCAAAACTGTTGCTTCATGCTGAGAAAAAACGACCAACTGTTCTCTTCTAACCTTTCTTTTGAAATAGTTGAACTTGTTTGAAAAGTAATAGCATGGCTTACTTGACTTAAAGCACAAGATTATTTCAATTTTAAAGGACAAACCCTTTATGAAAGGGAGAGAGAAAATTTAGCTTCCATGATCATGCAGGAGTGCTATACCCTGCAGGAGGCTGACTCAACTTTTTTATGACCCATCAATGATTTAATAGGAATCCTGATGTTGTTCCCCAAGCAACAAACATATTTCATTAGGCAGCATGAGATGACATAATGGACTATCTGTTGTGTTATTCTGCCTTTTATCACATTGTCTCTTCCAAAAATACAGTTATTATTATGTGGCTTTGGGTAGGGATGTGAGTTCTGGAAGCCAAAAAGTCCGAGGGATATTATTTGGCATGGTGGAATAATACTAGGCTTTTCTAAAAATCAGGTATGAAGCAGCATACCTTGGCTACTTTAAATAGGGCAGAAACACCCTAAATTTATCCTAAAAAAGGGTGGTGTGAGGTTGGTATTTATTATTAGTCACAGCTGATTATTTCAGGGATAGTTTTGGCTTTATTCAGTGGTAAATCTGCTGTCACCAGCTACGCACTGTGGCCACTCTCCCTGCCAGTAGTCAGCTTTGGGCAGAGGATCAACTGAATACCTTAAATTCTCTGTTGAACCTTGGCATTATTATGGAAGAAGTCCGCAGCCAACTCGTCCCTGGTATAGCTCCAGCAACTTAACAGATGGATCACTAGCAAGCCTCTTCTCAATTTCTCTGTTAAATATTCATGGAACCAGCATGTGCATAGGCCCAAGCATGCCCCTGGAGGTGCCAGCAAGGGTCTCTGATCTGGGGAAGATGTCAAATTGGCTAGTGGAAATCTGGGGGCAGAAATGTTTTCTACAAGGATCCATCCTTCAGTGCAGAACATGGAGTGACAGCCATATGTGCAACTGTGCTGGTGAATATGTCTGCAGTGCATGCTTATACAAGCTATTAATAGGCCAGTGGCTTACCGAATGCTAATGTGGTGAAACAGGGAGTGAAAGACAATGAAAAATGCCTTGGACTAAGCTGAAGCATCAACCAAAGTCTTCCTGTTAACTTGCAGTGAAGGTGAAGGTGAAGAAAAAAAAATAAGTTTCATTCCCTGCTCACCTTTAAGATATACCAATCTTATTTTCCCAGTGTGCTCCTGAAAAATTGCTAAATGCAAGCTCATAAAACCCTGGGGATTGTTTTCTGCTTATAGATCCCATTCAGAGCTAAATAATATTTTATTTGCTGTTATTTAATAGCAGTCAAATATGCTTCTGGCATATTAGAGTCTGTATATGAGTTGGGCTAGGGTTTTGGGCTGTACTGCATGCCAACATCTAAAATAATATTTCTCTCTCTATATATATATATAAACGTGTATATATATGTATGTATATTTAAGTCTGCAATATCTACAAAGCCTTTAGAGTGCTCTTTTAAGTCTGCCTGGGATGGAAAGGAGGCTGCAATTTTCTTTGACAAATTTCTGTTTCCCCTGCTTTACCAGAAAGTGTTCATCATTATGTCTCATTAAAAATGTTGCAGAGAAGTAACTTGTTTGTTCCAATGGAGTGTACAGCACACAGTATGGAGAGCTAAAAAAAAAAAAAAAAAGTCCTGGGAAGGAACATGCTTATTCCCTCTTGAAAGATTTATGTCCAGTCCTCTGAAACAACACAATGCTGACAAGCTACTATAGAACCAGAATTCCTAATAAAATTGAAATATTTGAAGTCAACTCAATGCAAGCCTATTTGTAGCATGATATTACAGAAGATATGTAATATGCATATGTTCTAATGAAGAAACAAACATTTGTGTGTTTGCCTGTGCTAGTCATAAGTACAGTATGTATTAACATTTATGTGGGATACCTGGAAAAGGTTATATTGCAATCTGCTTGTTCCTTTTACTTCATGGTGTAGAACTTCTAATGCTTCTAAACTCAGCCTAGTAAAGTATGACAACAGAATTTCATCAAGAAAAGCATATCACCCAAAGGTGTCTGTGTAATCTCATGAGATAAAAGTAGACTTTTGTAAATGAATATGCTTTAAAAAGTAAATGCCTTTGTACTTTAAAACCAAGACTATTTCTGCTGTATTTACAATCAACTGGATGGGGGAAGGGGGAATAGGAAAGTACCTCTAATGGAAAAGTCTGTTTTTTCCTTCAAAAAAAATTTGTTCCCTGTGGTTGATTGTTCAGACATTCCATGAAATTGCTTGGTAGAGAGAAAAAGTGAACAAAAACTGATTTCAATAATAACAGAATACTGGCATGCATTTCTGGAATTCATTTGCAAGGCTGTCTAGATAGTTTCAAAACTCCTGAGCAGTTACGAGTGATTTGACTTGCTGGAGTGCACAACTATTTGGTATATTTGACCCACTGTGTTCAAGATGAACAGCTTTTATTGCTGAGTCTATGTGTGACCATGATGACTTCACTTAATTATTTGTATTTCACCATGTCTATTGGAAAAAAATGAGTAATAGTTCTTGCCTGCAAGTTGATTCATTCAAGCATTGAATCATAAAAGCATAGATTACTGACTAATTACTGATTAACTGTATCAACATCTTCAGTCAGAATATCCCCTTTAAGAGTACAAAGAACATATTGATCAAGAAAGTATTGTCATTCTTTTGAGGAGTAATTTAGAAATTATTCTATTCCCTGAATTCTAGCAATTGAAAAACTGTTTTTCAGAAATGTTGGGCAACTAATTTGAATTTTTTTAGAATGCAATTTTGCTTAGCTCTTGAAATCTCATGGCTCATTTATTGCACAAGTGAAGTGAGTAGAATAGGTAATTTCTTTGTGAAAGTTAATCCAGTAAGTGCAAATTTTGTTTTGTTCTGGAGTGTATTTTTGCTTGCTGGACCTTTTATTTATCATTTATTTCTTAAGAAAGATCCCTTTAGCAACAGCTATTGTCAGCCTTCTACCAGTGTTGGAAAATTTCAGTTAAAACTGAGAAAGAAACAATTGTTATGCTTTAGTAAAACATTAAAAAACTGGAACCACGTCATCTGGCTAATAATGAAGTTTTTAGTTTTTGATGACTGCTGCAAATAAAAAAACAAAAACAACAAAAAAACCCCAACAAAATAGGAAGTAGAGTGTAACTGGAGTTATTTTCTTTCTGTAGGTATTAAAAAAACCCAACAACCTGTTGAAATATTCAGAAAAATGTCAACAATTTTCCCATGTAAAAGGTATATAAAACCTTATCTATTCCTGAGAACAACTTTGGCATTTGGCTGCTTTTGGCAGTCTGTTTTCAATAGGAAGCAAATTACAAAAAAAACCTAAATTTTTAGTTTTAGTAGTATTTTATTAGTATTTATTTCACAGCTGTTCTGTTTGTCAGATAAATGAGAAGTGAAATTCACAAACACTAATGTTAATTATAGTAAGTTAAAATAATCAACTGAAAGTTCTCATTTCCACTTTGTTGCCAAAATAGCCAGTCTTGTGACATTTTGACACGTCTCTTTAAAACCCTCTGCTAAATCAGGATTATAAGAAATATATATGCAAAAACAGAACAGAGGAAAAATAATATTTTGAAGTACCTGAGAAGGCTTGAATTACCTTATTATTCTCATCAATGTTTATGGTTAATTCTTCAGTAGAGTGGAATTTTGAGTCACAGTATGTCATATTCCCTGATTACTGGCTTGGTGCTACCACAGGACTTTTTGGTCTGTCTTCAGTAGATAATACAACATGTGCACATGCACAGAGTTATTTAAGACAGAAAAAGAGAGTAGAAATAATGCAATAGTGAGAAACCAATGTGCTCGCACATTGTAACAGAATAGGTTATCTCTTCTTCCTGATGAAAATCAGTCACTTGTAATACAGAATTTTATTATGGATATTCAGGAATTGTGTGGTAAGTGCGTGCTCCATTGGGTCCTCTTCCTCTCATCATCCACAGGTGTGTCCAGCACTGTACCTTGTTAGGCTCTTAAGGCCACCAAACTCAGTTATCATTCTCAGAGGAAACAGTAGTACAGTGGAGAAGCAGCATACAGCATAATTAGGTCTCATTCCAGCAGGGATCTTGGCCAGAAAAGTAACTTGGACTTGTGCAGCTAAGAAGCATTCCCAGGTCCCTGACCTCTAGATGACAATGTTCATAAAAGAACCATCTAGATCCTTAATGAAACTCTTAAATTACTTTTAAGGAAACCACTTAAAATTTGAGTCAAGAAGCAACACATGTCCAAGCACAAAAAGAACACTATAGGTTTTCTTTTCTGCATTCATTTACGCCTTGTGAAATTGTTTTCTGCACTGCTGTGATATAGTTCCTTCCATTATTCTCTCAAAGGAATTATAGTCTCATATTTTTTCCCTCTTTGGTGTGTTTGGCTTCCTGCTTTAATCTAATTCTTACAGCTCAGGGGAATCATCAGACCTGGCTGAGATTTGTATCTTTTCAGAGAGCTCATCAATAGTTTACATAATGCTGTGGCAGGGCCAGGGTTCACACAGCTGGAGAGGTACTCTGCAACAGTCCCATGTTAAGGAGAAAAAGTCTTATTGAGAATCTCAACTTTGTTTAAAGAGGTTTTTTCTTTTGAAGAAGCCAAAACAACACAAAAGCAGTGTGTGCAGGTTTGCTGGCAGCTGGTGTGCTGTGACTGATGATGCTTGTGTTAATTATGCTCTCACTATTACCATGTGATCCACCCATCTGCTTTTTGAAGCCAGCTGTTTTCCTTTATCTTCCTGTTGAACTACCAGTTATTCAGGGCAGTGACCATCTTTGTGTGGTGAGCAAGGAGAGAAGCAAGAGCACTGAAACTCTGATGTGGGGGTAGCACTGTCATGGTTCAAATAATCAAAGTAGAAAGCTAGTGAAATGCAGGTTTGACCATGTTATTTTTTCCAGGTTTTATGTCTTTAAATATTGATTAGGACCAGACCAAGAATAATTTAGATTAAAGTGTTAAATTCTATCCTTCCTGGAATTCAGAAAATGTCCCTAGTCATTGTCTAATAATGCAAGTTTCAATAAGAATATTAGCATAAATGCATTTTACCCACTTAACTTACCTCTCTCTAATTTGTGACTGATTGCTGAAGTTGTGTAGTATTCTTGCTGTCCTTTACAGAGTAAGTCATATACCATTTGGCCTAGAAAAGCCATACCTTTTAGTCTTTTGTTATATGAAAACACTGGCATTCATGTGGAGAGCAGCCATTCTCCAGGCAGTCATGAACATGCCAAAATAAATGAACAGATGAATAAATAAATGAAGAAATGTGTCCTGTTCCTGTAAAATAATGGGAAAGGTTAAAACAAACAAATCTTCAGAACTAAGAAATAAAGTTTGTGAACTGTTGCTTTCCAATGTTTGTCCAGTTCTTGACTAAATAGCCAAGGATATATCTATATATATGAACACCTCAAGCAGAACAGCATAAACAAAGCTGTTATTATAATTCCAGAAATCCTGTTGTGGCTTTTAACAAATATGATCTTGTTCTCTCCCTTGGAAGAACACTCTCCCCTTCCACCTTGCCATTACAGGTTCCCTGTGTTTTTTTCTTGATCTCATAAAATATTTTCCTTAAACAAGCAAAAATCCCAGCCAGCCATGAAAAAGAAATAGTTAAAAATATTTCTATAAGATCTTGCCCACCTATAAAGAAAAAACTACATATTATTTAAAATTATCTCAATGTTGCCTGTGGAAATTTTAGTAATATTGTTATTGTTCAAATTAACTTTCCTCATTTCACTGATTTCTGTGAATGACACTGCAGAGACTACTTTTCTCTTGAACATGCTTTGATCAAATTGGTTAAAACAGAGTAGAATTTAAAGAGAAATCAAGCTGCATATTAGAGACTGGGAATTTCTGCAGGATAGACTTGTTCACATTGCACAAACATTTAGGCCTTTTCTTTTATTATATGTGCAAAGTAAAACTAGTCTGAACACATAGGATGTGTTGATATAAAGGCATGTCAGAAAGAAAAAATTACATTTATCAAAGTTTCTTTGTGATTGAAAAGCATCAGAGAAACTTGAGGTTCTCCATGCATTTCTTGAAATTTCATGGCATATTCACAAATCTGATTCAAATGAGGTAGTTCTTACTTGAGTCAGTTTTTTCTGGCCTTTGTGAAGAAGTCTTTGCTAGCAAAATAACTTTTGTAATTAGAAAGATCTGAAGTGCACAATTTAAATCAGAATTTTGTAAATACAAAAAATTCAAAATAGAGCACAGTATAAACAATACAATGTAAACCTTCAGAATTTTTGTAATTCTATGAAAAATGTCTGCCAGTCTGATAGTGTTATATAATGATAAAATTTGTTTTTTAGCATAAGGAAAGTCTTATACCACTAACATACTGCAGTCTGGATTTAAAACCAAGAAGGAAAAGGCATCCAAGGCTATGAATGAAATAATTCTCAAGGGAAAGCTGAAGTTCCTCATTTGAAGATCTGAATGCTATTGCTTTAACTTACTGCATTTTAGTCAGTATTGGAGGGATTTATGAGGAATGACTTCCCTTTTTAGCAGTGGGTTACCAGTAACTTCAACATGGCAGCTGAAATAAAGGTGACAATCTTTCCTGTCATCCTAGTCCTAATGCCTCTAGATCTGGCACCTCTTTTTAGCTCAGATTTTGATCTTAAACTTCACTCTGAATTTTTCCAGATCTTGATTTTTCATAATATGAACCAGTGGAATAGAGATTTTTCTTGTTTTATTTTTCATGTGTTTTCTTTAAATCTTCAGCTTCTCCTTTGTGAGAAAAGTCACTAACTGCCATGTCATTTATTATTGAATAAATAAACCAGTTCTTAGAAGAGATTCCAGCAGCTACCACCTGTCTTCAGCTTTTCAGTTACATATAGACATTATTCCATGTTAATTCTTCCTGGGTGCAAGTATTACTTTGAAAACCTGGCGACTGGACTGCTCTGTGTGCATCCAACATCTGAAGCAAAGTGGACCTCTCACATGCATATCCAAGCAATTAGCCTTCTTATCATGTGCTTGGGAGCATGCAAGGTGAAGTAGCACTCCGGTGACATCATTGTCAGGTCACTGTACAAGAATAATGAAATCATATAGAGAAGTGTGCCCTGAGGTGTACTCTGTTGCCATAATTAGGTTGAAGGCTCCCTTGGAAATGATGCCTTGTTGCAAGAACATTTGCAAGAACTAATTGTGGTATGTTTTTGCATCAGTATTGGCGTACTGCATCATTTATGATCTGAAAATAGCTGTAATTGTGTGTGTGATTGAGTCATTTCCTGAATTTAGTATTCTAAGCAGAGTACATATTAAATGACTAACACACTCTTGACTTTGTCATCTTTTTTATCTCTGGCTGGATTCTTAAAAAGATCTCTTTGTGCTTTTGCATTTTTAAACCAAATTAGATTTGGTGTATTTTAATGCTGCTGAGACTGACAGGTTAGCAATAATCCTTGTTCCCAGACAGAGCGTGCGCAGGTGCTGCAGGTTCTTCCTCCCATCTTGCAACTCTGCCAGTGCATTTCTGATCAGCACCACCTCTGCTGTGCCAGGGACAGCAGGTTTATTTTGAACAGTAGGTGCACTGAATTTTTGAAATAGAGAAATGGTCAGTAAGGGATGAGGCTGGGGTCATCACTCTTGTTTCATTTGCAGCTCAAGTTGGAAACCGATGTACTCTCCTCAGGTACTTCCTCTCTGGCTGTAGCAGTCTGCATCTTAGGAGGCCCTGTTTCATCTGGATTTTTTTCCTCTGGTCCCCTCCTACTTGTAGGGGCAACTTTTCTTTGTTGTGAGGCTGCACTCTTGTCTTTTTGACTGGCAGAGCCTCCAGAAAGGATGAAATGACAGTTGTTTGTGGTCTTGTGAAAGCAAAATAAACAACTGGCACTGGTTTTTAAAATACTGCTAAAGATCTAAAATTCTGCTGCCACTCAGAGGATGCTGCATATTAATTATGAATCATCAATATTTTTGGTACTATCATTATCACACACATAAAAAAAGCAACCTACAGTACTTGCATTCATATCAACCGTTTTTATTTAATTTATTTGGACTGCTTTTCTATCCTGTACCAGTTAATCGCTAGCCCTATTTCAACTCAGAATCTGAATGTTATTTACCATCTGTCTCCAAGGGATGCACTTGCCAAGTCCCTTAATTTGCTATAATTGGCAGGTTTTCAGTGTACATAATTTATATTAAAAAAAAAAAGCTGCAATCCTGAAAAAAAAGAAGATTAATTAAACCATTTCTTCTGGGCCCCTAGAAGTGTTCCAAAAGGATGGCTTTAAGGCCACAAGGTCTACTCTGTGTATGTGCTGTCACAGCTGATCACATTAAAAATGTATGTTGGGTTGGTCCCTTGTGCCTCTGCGCTGGTCAGAAGGATGTCACTGGCACCTGGGTAACATCACACATAAACAGTGAATTAAACATCTTGCATTTGCATTCGTGCCTTTTGTTCACACACTACAAACTCCTAGGCTGCAGTATAATTTATGGATACCTCCATGTAGGGAATTCTGTAGCTGATATGATAGGAAATGTTATAGGAAAAAAAAAAAATCAACCCCCCAAGCAGGTGTACAGAATACTAAACAGAGCTATAGAAAGACCACAAGTGGACCGAAAGACATTGCACATGTGGTTTGTAAACATGATTTATACCTTAGTTTCCCCTAGCTCCTTGCTCCTGGCAGCAGCTGGGTGAGGAGTGCTGTGTAGGGATGTCAGCAGCGCCCCCGAGTTACCCAGTTCAGGATGCAGCTGACTACAATGGCTCTTCTGCTGCAGTTCTCCCACTGCCCTTCCAAGACAGTGACAGAAGAAGGGTTGATGGAGAGAGGGGTGGGTGTGATTCACTGTATTTGCCCTGGAAGAAGAATGGAACAGATGAATGTGTAAATTTCCTTGTTGGCTTTACGGGATCTATGATGATATTCAAGAGATATATGTGAAACCTTCACCAGCCTCAAAAATTGCTGATATGTCACCATGCAGCCTTCTTTTGTGTCAGTCACTGCATATTTATTTATATAGATTATCCAAGAAAAGCATTGTTTAACTAAACTGTGTGAAAACAAAACTGGATAGATCTGTTCTTGCCCTGTTCCATTACAATTTAGCATGTACCATTACAAAGTCAAATGAGATGTTTTTTTCTCATGTTGGTCATTTTCCAGTGCCTCAAACTGCCCCTTTTTAAAAGTTGGGTACCCATCCATGTTTGCTAAAGTTAACTCTCCAAACAGAATGAAAATCTGGGTGATGTTGAAAGGAACTTTTAGTTCTTCATTGACTTTTTGAAATTTCAGTCTTCCTTTCATCAGAGAAAACATATTTTCCAATGTCATAGCTATTTCTCGTAGTATTTCAAATGGAAATACTTAGGCTCTGTATCAGAATATAACCTGTATTGATAATGATGTATTTGGAAGTCATTCTGGAGGAAGGAAGGCTGAGTTCAGTGATTGTAGTGCGTACTAGATTAGCTACTGTCAGTTCTTTGAAAGCCACTTTCTAACATCACAGAAAAATACATTCAAGTAGTTTCATCCCTTCCCTTACCTGAAAGGCATCATTAAACAAAGTACTTTCCTTGTCATGTTAAGGTCTGGGAAATAAACATGGTCTGTGATGTATGGTTTCCCTGTTCTCCTGTTAAAATGGGTCTGGCTACTCAAGTGCTTAAGGATATTCTAAACTGTGCTACTGTTCTGCAACTGAAATACAGTAATTCAGAGCAAAGCTCATTAAATATTGACTTACATGAGGGATGACATGCTTCTGTCAAAGAGTATTTTATGCATATACTGTGGTGTTGCCCAATTCCCAATGTAAAATTGGAAACTTTACCAATACTTTCAAGCACCTATACAAGATTTGGGCAACTGGATGGCTGCATAGGTACAGTAAATATACAAAGGATTCCCTTTTGCCTCTTTGTGAACTAATTACACCAGCAGTAAATAAATATTCTTATACAAGTCACAAAGACTTATGGTCTGAAAAGAGAGGGTAAGCTTCAAAACGCGGGTGTGTGAAAACAGAAATAATTGTCTAGACTTGTTTTCTTGATTTTCTATGTAATCTTCTATATTACAGATCGTATATTAAGACATAGTGCTTAAAATACTGGTGCCATGATGATCTGATTCTTTTTCTGTTTCCATACACATTACTTTAAGTGACTCAAGGTCTTGCAAATGCAGTGCAAGCTCATTTGTTGTTGCAGGCTTTCTTGCAAGGATAGCAGAACAAACCCCAGCTTTCCTGTCATTTTTTGGTAAGATGCAAAGAATTTGGTCTGCTTTACGTAATTGCTCAGAGTGTCTGAATCATTGACTGCTCACTGCATTTTGATAGCTATGAGAGAGGACGAGGGCCACAGTTATTTTGCCCAAACTGATGTAAGCATGAGTGAGACAGATGGTTACCTTACATAAACCTTGCACCTTAGGAGAAACTGTCCCATACATTACATGGCAGTCCTAGATTAAGTTTTCTTCTTGACTGATAGTAAAGCCCATATCACAGATCTGTTTTGAGACTGAGAGCACCTGGGGCTAGTGCATTTCAGGGATTTTCACTCAGAACCCAGCACTTCTCTGTGTCTATGTATCTATCTACTTGTCTATCTACCTACCTATCTAATCTCATCAGACTGTTGCCATCACTTTTAAGCAGCACCAAACTTTTCATTTAAGTAATTTTACCTAGCCTTTCTTGCAAGCCTGGAAGTGTCTGATTTTGCATGGATCTAGCAAGTGATATGGAGATTTTTTGGAATTAGCAAGATGCTAATATTAACAAATTATTTTTCGAAGCACAGAGATTAACTTTGATACATGTGTCGTGTTCGCCTATTCTTGTACATACATCTAAGAATTATCTAAGTGGTCTAATTTGGGTTTTAGTCACATTCAGAAGAAACAGATAGAATGCAGAAAACTGCATTGATCTTTTAAAGGCGGGAAGGACTTCAACTTTCCTCTGCTTCTGCCTTGTCCTGTAAAGAACAGGCACTTTAAAGTAGAACATGTTTGAGAAAGGCCTTTTGCTGGGTTTTTTTTGGGAGATGTGAGGTTTTAGGAGTTTTTTGTTAATCTTTTAGTATTTCATCAAAACCAGTCACATTCAAGAAATACCCTCGAGTTTTCCTAACACACCTTCTATAAAGAACATCTAGGAAAGAAAAAATCATTCAGAGATAACCAGTAATGGAAGGAAAAACACAGAAATATTTACAGAGGTTGCCTATATAGAGTTTATAGAGTTCAGCTAAAAACTACTTCCTTTTATAACTAGAGTGTATCAAGCTTAATTAAAATGTCAAATTAAAAAAAAAAAGAATAAAAGAAGAGGAGGAAGGAGCATAAGGATAACAACCACATTCCTACATTTCTACATAGAATTCTCATTATGCTATCTATGAGGAGGACTTTATTACATATAAACTTTTTACGGTACCCAGGTGGTCTCATCTAAATATCAGGACTAGCCCTCTGGAAAAACTCCTACTGAAATTCTGGCTTGCTGAAGTCTTTAAAACTTTGATAATTACTCTCTTAAGGGAGTAACTTCTTTAAGGGAAGCTGAGTCCTCTGGGAAATCTGGCCTTTGACGTAGACACGGTGACATTTGTACACAAGTCAATGTATGGGTAAGATTTCAGTGCTTGGTGTTTTCAGAGCAATGGCTCTCCTCTAACCTTGGACGACTTGTCCTTTGCACTGTGGTGCTTTTATTTTGTTATGAGATTCATGCAGCTCTCAGTGGCTATTCCAAAGAATGTCTGCAAGGTCATGGGAGTCTTTGCTGATTCAGGAAAGACGTATTTCATTGCAAAAGGCTGCTTTTATTTTGTTTTTGTTTTCCAGTGTGCACGCATGGAATGCTGTTGTGGTTGTTTCAATGTTTACAAGATATTTCCTTCAGTGATAGTTTCACTTCTGCCAAAAGAAAAGTTAAAAAAAAAAATCCATTAATGAGCTGACAGTGCTTTTAATACTGCTTCAAAAGGAGAGGGAGTTCTCGTGTGCCAAACAAATGTTTGGAGCAATCTCAGACAGCAACATTTGTTCTGCAAGGCAATGAGCCACAATAGGACACTTCAGCTGTGTCTCAAAGTACTCAGATGATCTGGTGTTCAGATGTCCATCCAGTTTCCAAGACAAGTAGCCTTGGTATTAATGTGGCAAAAAGCTGTGCTCTACCTAATGCGCATGGAGGGAAAATCTCCCAGCTAAAGGTTTAGAACTCCCCGCAGGAAAAAGTTACAGAGCTTCAGGCAGAAATGTGAAATTTGGAGTATTACATGTCTTGGCTCATCAAGAAGGGGGATGCTCTTGACAGCACAGAGGCACATTCTTGATGTTTGTCAAATTTTCTGACACATTTTTATCCATTTTGAGACAGTGACAAAAATGTTGCAAGCATTTTCGTAAAATGTTAGTCTCATTTTCTGACCAGAATCTTATAAGAAAATTACAGCAAATATTGAAAAGTGGAATTTCTTGCTTTCACAGGCACTACACTGTCTCAATTCATCCCCAAAAGAATGATTATGGGCCAGGAAATAACACACAGAGATTCTAAAACATTCATCCTCTTTTATTTTTAATTGTTGCTCTCTCTTTCAAGAAAGTTTCACCCATCATGGCATTATGCATTGTGTTTTGAGGATTATTCAAGGGCACAGTTGTTCTTTTCTGGCTTTCACAAGCTTGGGCTAGCAGTCAGGCAAAGTAGTTCCTCTGTCTGAAGACCTGAACACTTGAAGTTGACAGCTACATTGGTTTTGTTCATGCACTCTGGGTGAAGTCTTACAGTTTAGGTAATTTGCCTTTCTGTTGCAGGACATTTTAGCTCTGGGAATCCCTAACTTGGAATTATCTTGATGTTCCTAACAAGTACAGGTAGCCAATTACACTTGGAGCATCATAAGGAGGGAATTTTTCTGCAGATTGTAATGGAATTCTGTGTACAGTTGCACCTGGGAAAAGCATCATAAAATGGTCCTGTGCACTCAAGATAGATCTGCTATTCCATCAGAACAAACAATGTGGATAATCTTACTGATATTAAGGCACATGGCTTTCGATTTACTCCACAGATCGTCCTTTGGACCAATATCTCAGCTAGTGTTAATTGATGTAGCTCTGAATTTAATTAAATTTTGGAAGCTCTTACTGCCTGAGATCTGTCCTATAGATTGCTTTTGGAATAAGCGTATAAGCTTGATCTATTCAGAATTGCAATTTATGCTTTAACTGAAGGTAACTGATGGCTATTTGGTGATTAATATCCTGTTCTTATGCCAAGTAAACTTAAGATGTGCTAACTTAATTTATCACTAACCAGCAGCTACTATCTAACTATAATTATTTTAAAAACCCACAGCATTTTGACCTTTGAGCAACCATGTGGCCAGAATGTCCCTTAAAGTTTGCCTCAAATTTTCTGTAATGGTAGCATTTCCTTTTCTGCAAAAAGAGCATTCTACAAAAGGAGTATCACAGGGAAGTGGAGGCTGAAGTTTTGAAGGTGGTTTTTGAAGTTGAAACAGAGGAGGGGCACTTTCAGAAGGATCGAAGGCAGCAGAAGACAGTGTTTGTTAGGAAAAAAAAAGATCAATTTCTAATTACAAAATCATCACAGTGCAGGTGTGCTTGTAAGGGGTAGCACTGTGTAAATTGTCAATTGAGGTGCAGAAGGGCCAATCATAAATACAACAAGGTTTAGGTCCCAGGGACCCTTATGGAAAAATGCTGTGGGTGCAGTCAGTGCCCTCATTAACTCTACCTCTTTTGGAAAAGACAAGGAGTTGGGTTGCTTTGAACATTCTGTGGAGTCCCCACTCTGAGCATTGGTTGCAATGGCACGATTCACTGCTGCAGAGGAAGAAATTCAATAATTATTACTAGGGGGTGCAACAGGGACCTTATTGTTCAGCACTGCATTTTGAGTTTCATTAAGATGAAGATTAAAGTCTGTTCAGATGTGCAGTGTTTTGGGGACAAAAATCTGTATGTGTGTTTTCTTTTCAAATAATAGGAGAAGTCCAAGAATAAAAAAGCTGTTTGAGCTCAGAAAGGCAGTAAAGAGGTGAGATTGCCTGCAGTTGGGTCCATGCCTGTCTATTTCCAAAGGCAAAGAAATTATAATTTTTTTCAAATTCCCTCAGGCAGCAGTAACCAAGCCAAGTTGGCTCTAGCCAGCTCTTGTTTGTAAAATGTAATTCTGTGGTAATGAGCTGGTGACAACTTGAAGAAAGGAGTCTAAACATCCTGAAAACAATTCCAAACATGACTAAATATGAGAAGGAAACTTCTAATAATTGCCTCATGGGAATAAAGAATGCTACCTATAAATGCAAAAATAATTTATTTTCTAGGTAAGAACATATATATTATGATTCCCTTCCTTTCTTTTTCTCTCTGAATACATAGTAAGTATACATCTTTATACCTGTTATCTGTGTCTCTAAATGACCTATATTTCATGCAGGAGCTAGCAGTTTTGTCATTGTTGGAAAAAGCAGAAATTGAACTCTTAGCCAACACCTGATGTGACCACAGGAGATGCTAGCAGATTAAACCTGTGTGTGTGATGATGTATCTGCCTGGAGATTTTTATGCTATTTTTATGCTTGTTCTGATTTCACAATTTATAAGGCTTGCCCAAGGCAACAATGCAGCAAAAACCAATCCAATAATATAGAAGAATATTGCATTACATATTTTAACAAATAATGAAATAATCAATATATTGCAGACTAGGTGGAACCAAACCAGTTTTTTCCACCTCTGAGAAAATCTGCTGTGTTCCAAAGCAATTTAACTCTCTCTTCTTTTTCTGACCCATTTGTGTCTTGCTTAGGTAAGCCAGTGCAACTTCTTGTGTTCCTGATATGTTAAAACAAATATCTAAGAGCCAAGGAATTTTAGTTCACTCTAAACCACTGTGAACAGTGGTTTTTGGACCTCAGGATCACAGCATTGTCCTGGCACCCTTTTTCCATGTCCCAAACCACTAATTTGGAATAATTTCTGTCAAAACAATGGGGTTTGAGGCTTTTTTCAACCTCCTGAGTAGTGAAATATGTTTTATAGAAAATCATGGCTTGGATCTTAAAAAATTTCAGACCACTGCAGGACTTCAGAGACAGTTTGCTGGGAGTCAGTGTTGTTTGTGTGTAACTGTGCTTGCATGAGCCATCCTTGTTCAAAGCAGGTCAGGCTGTAAAACAGCTTGCTGGGGGTTGACTCTTCAGTGTTACCTGTTTGTGGGAAAGCAGGGCACCAGTTCTCAAACCTCTTATTCCAGAGGCTATCACAAGTGAGTAGGCTTGAAACCTGAGACTCATCTGAGGCACCCAAAGAGCATGTTATTAATGATTACATTTTAAAAGGAAGTTCTTGCTTAAAAAAAAAAAAATTACTAAGGAAGCATGTGATGACACATGAAACAGAAATTCAGGCTTCATTCTGTCTTATACGGCTTGTAGTACACGTTTAGTACTTAGGGGTTCTTCCAAAGCAATGGGAAGGTAGGGGTGAAGGGGGTAGGAAAGGGCATATTTCAGATGGTAATCTGTTCCTTTTATCATAAGCCATTTTCTTTTCTCTGTGAGAATTATGCTAAACGAGTCTGATAACCAGTCAGTAACACCAAGCTGAATTTCTATCATGGTAATTACTTTTGCGGTGGTTTGCAGTGAAAGATAATACAATGAGGTGGGTTGCTATTCAGTGTCTTTAATATCCACACTACGTTCTCACTAAATATAGCCTTGAAAGCTTTTTATGGTGTGTGAGAGGGCAGAAATGTAGCTGGGTGTTCTCAAACTTAAAAAAGCAAAAGCAACAAATAAACTGCAGGAAAAAATGAAGACTCATTTGTAAGATCCTTTGTAGCAGAGTCTGGCCGGCCTTTATGGTCACTGCAATATTAAAGGAATAATAATTTCAAGCGTTTAATGAACCAGCATCCCAGTCCTATCATCTTCTCCGTGGAAGCCAACAGTAAACTCATTAAGAGCCTCTCCTCAACGTTCTGAAATTACCACTTAACACCAAGAGTGATATTATTTTTACATCATTGTGTTACAAATCTATTTAAGTTCCAAATACCTATTGTATGACCACCATATGTGTAAGCACAGGGGTTAAGGGGATCTGTACCGGGCTGTGTGAATGTGTTTTGCTTTGTTTTGCTGCAGCAAGGGAGCCCACTCTTTGCAAGGTTGAAATAAGAAATTTTCTCTCTGGTTGCCCAGCTGAAGAGGTGAAGTATCAACTCTCAATGCAGATGAATGGGTGTGCTCAGCGCAGCTGCCCTCCAAAATCTCTGGCTGAGTATATAGTTTCAAATCTACTATAGCATGAGGTGTTTTCCCTCACATTGCTGCCTCTTATGCAGGAGCTGCAAAGCCTTTTACTCCAGTGGGTCAGCCTCACAGATTCAGTATTAATGCACATCACGCAGCAGAGTTGGAGGGAGCTGCTTGGGGACAGCTGGAGAGTCAGCAGCAGGGCAGAAAACACTCAAGGAGCCCTCTGAGGTAATTGCTCTTATCTATTTGACCACCAAACTGCAGTAAGTACTTGCTTAAGTGCTCAGCTGCTGTTGAACCCTGAACTTTCAAGGACAGGAGGACAGCAGATAAATGCTGAGGAGCCCAAGAGCAGACATCCATTTTTTCCAGCAGAGGGGAATCAGTAGCCAAAGGGTTAATGGTATCTGCTGGAAGCCCAGCAGCAGCTGACTGCTCCATGCCACAGCCCCGGGGCTGTCTCTGAGGGATTTCATGAAAACAAGTGCAGGACTCTTTGAGGGAAGCCAAAAGGTACAAATGGCAGAGGTTTCTTTTGCCGCTGTGGGAAAAACAACGGTATATCTATTTGCATTGTTTGGGGAACTTTTATTCGGATCCCAACCCTCTTGATCCTGCTGCTGAGTGTTCAGGGCTAGCAATTAGAGAGCCGGTGGTGGCCACTGCAGCTGGGTAGTGCCCTGGTGCTGCCAGCCACCAGAAGGAATCCTGCAAGTCCCTATGGACACTCGTGGCTTTTACTGCTTGCAGAGATATTTCCTTCATGGAGAAAAAGACTTCTCCCCCTCTCCTGCATTCTTTGAAATCAGATTTACTCAAAGCCTCTCCAAGAGGTCTGTCTGTGTTGAGAGGGGACTGGGCAAACCTAAGCCCTTGAGTTTGGAAGGCGTAGGCACATGATGTTAATGGCACCGCTTGCTTCACATTGAATTAATCAGGTCTTTTGCAGAGCCAAGACTATGATGAACCGTCAGAGAGTATAAAGCAGAAAAAGGGCTGATTTTACAGTTGCTGTGGATGCCTGATATCAGCTTCTCTTGAAACATTCGAGGATATTTTTGGTTCAAGATTAAGAAGTCACCAGATAAATTATTAACCAACTGAATCCTACTTATTTTATGTATATGAGCAAAATGCACTATTGAAACAATATTCTGCACTCAGGGCTGTCAGTGGATATTCACAGATTGTTCTTAATGTGTTGCCTCTTTCCTAAAGCAATATCAGTTTAGATGTTTTAAACATGAACCTGATTTTACATCTTCATTTGTAGCCTTTTTCCCCCAGTATTGACAGGCTGTGAATTTTCTTTCTACAATGGAGCTGCAGCCTGGATTTTCACTCTCTACCGATGGTTTGGTACAATGTGTGTCATTATACTGGTCTAAGAAATTGTTAATAAAGGTGTTTTAATGGGGTTTGAGTTGTTGCAGACTGCCTGCAACAGACTAAATGCTGCCGTGGGGTTGTCTCAAACAACACTTTTGTGAGTTTGGCTCAGATTAACTAAAGAGTTGTTAATTTTAAATTTGTTTAACTTATAAAGAAAGAAATGCAAATACAGAGGAGACAATGCCTTAAAATAGATAAGAGTGCCAGGTTATGCTTATTTAAGAAAATCTCCGGTCTCCTTATTTTCACCTCCAGCTGGATCTGCAGAATTTGCCTTTTGGTTTAAAGATTGTTGAAATTAGTGGGGGCTAAGACTGCCCCTACCCCAGCTCCTGAATGTATTTTGATAGTTCTCTGCAGCTTCTGAAAAAAACATAATGAAGCAAAAGAATTCTCCTGGATGCTCCCGAATAACCTAGTGTGCCCCCAAAAGGGAAGGACTGCCTGATTTTATCATGCAAGGCTTTCCTTGCTTTTATCTTAGAATGCATAATGTGTCTTTTTTCCACCTTCATATTGTTATGGTGATCCCTGGTTTCCTCCCCCCTCCTCCACCCTTCCCTCCCCCTCCCAGTGGCAGTAAAGCTAAAGGCAGAAGGAACCTTTAAGAAGTGGTGTAATTATTAACAAATTTTGATCTTGGGAAGGAAAGCAACCAAAGTATTTCCTGTTTCCTATAATTAAGGACTCAAGGCTCAGTTCTGCCACACACACACACAAATGCATTGTTTATTTTTAATGTGCTCTCCATGGAATATAATCGGCTGCTTTATTTCAATATCTTAGGCCAAATTCATAATTGGTGTAAACAGCTGCTGCTCAACTGACAACTTCTAAAATGGGGGCAGAGGAAAAATGAGGTTATAAGGTTTCATCAGCTTACATCGGGAATGCATTTCTCCCATTTGTTCTTCCCTTTAACCACCTAGAGGTCTTGGTAATAAAAACAGTGGAATCAGAGGAGTCTCTGAGCTAGTATGAAGTTGAACATTTTGGCCTTGCAAATTCAAAAGGACTGGGCAGTCTATATATCCAAGGGACAGGTCGTGAACATTTGGCTACAGACACTAAGGATGAACAATCCCATACATCCTGCTGGTAAAATTTCCACACAGTCTGTAAGAGCTGGAGCTCTTGAGGAGCTTAAGGAATCAGGCCAATCTGTAAATATTGGGGTGGAAAAATAACATGTTATAACTTGGAATGACTTAAATAATTTCATTGGAAGATTCCCATGCAAGTTGCTGAACATACCATTGGAACTCAATAAATAACAAACAGCCATATGCATGCTGTTTTTAGTGTATTTTATGTGCTGCCTGTTTTTCTGTGTGTCTAAACACCACATTCTCCCCAGAATGGAACACAGGTTTGGCTGAACCGTTGGCTTGAATCATTGCTTGGTTTTGATCTGTACTTGAATGGATTGCTGATGAGAGCTGGACACTGCACACAGAATGCTGACACCTCCTGCCACAGTTAGGCTGCTGGTAATGCAGGCTTGGTACTGGAAAGAGTAAAGGAATGTGCTTTTGGAACTGGGTGCTGATGACAAGCAGTGAGAGGAGGACACGACTGAGACTGTAATCTCTCCTCCTACCAACTTCTTTATGTTTGGTGTACCCACTTTCCCTCTTCTGGGCCACTGAGGTTATAATAAATAGTAACAAATAGTAGTAAATATTCTTCCCAGCCACCCTTTCTCAAGCAAGGGGCTTGAGAAGTGATGATACAGAATATCCAACTCTCACTTTCCCATTTGAGCCCTTCTATATTGTTTTATATTTCATTTTATTTGGCACCAGTGTTTGTTTGTCCACTGTGCTGCCTGCATGGGAACACATTTCTGAGGTTTACTCCCAAAAGCAGCCAAATTTTCTCAGCAGTATAAATCTGTATGCAGTGTATAAATATTATTCCACTGTAGCAGCTCTGTCACAGTGACACTTATGACTTTTACTATCACCTGCCCTATACATACTCACTATTTGAGTTATTTCTCCTATTAATTTTTTGCAGCTGAAGTAATTTGTTCTTCTTTACCCCCAAAATACTGAAGTTACTCATCAGCAAAATGTAGGCTGTCCTGCCTCATTTAGCCTCACAGCAGAGCAATATCCATTTCGTAACAAACAGTAAAAGGTGTTTGAAAGCAACAAAACCAAACTGGAGCTCAGTGGTGACTCAGCAACACTAAATGCTTGTGCAAATTTAAACCCTGTCTCTTTTGTTGCAGCACAGATGAGGGAAGTGAATGAACTAGTGCCAGCTTGAGACTCCTAATAATGACAGTGACTAGAAAATTTTGGCTACATAGCTAGAAAATTCTCCACTAGAATTGAAGGGATCTAGTTTTAGGTTTCTGTTGAGGTTTGATAAGCAGTGTGAAAACCAAGGACAAGGCTGGTCATGCTGCTTCTCTAGGACACAGATCTGATGGTGATGGGGATATTCAGGGATACCTCCAGCACCTGCATAACTTTAACAGCACAAGCCTCGGAGCTGCTTGAAATGGTGAAACTTTCAAGAGTACACTATCAGACTAAGAGATTTACCATCCAGCCATACCCTCAAATAAAAGGACTTGGCTTCATGGACCACTCTGAAAATGAGGAGAAAGGACTGCATTGCCTCAGCTTCCTGCTGGTTGAACTTCGTAGATCTTGCCTGACTGTACTGTAAAAGAAGATATTAATGAGTTTTGATCTGTGGACTCCTTCCCAAATCAAGAGAATTCACAGATGGTTTATTCTTCACAGATTTATTTTGTATGCCACTTAGCCCATGGCTTTGAGGTGATCAAGGTTGGAGACTTGCTTTGGAAAATGTGTATCTGATTCCTCCCCCTATCTGCCTTCATTCCAAGGAATCTGAAAGTAATGAAGTACTTTGTAAGAACATTTAAGTATGTGAGGAGCTGTGGAAACTGTCACTATTCATATTTTGGGATGATTTTTGTTCTTAATAGAAATTCTTACCACTTGAAAACTGAATTAAAAGAGTCAGAAATCCAGATCACTGGAGGTCTCTTATTTCCAATATTGATTTGCTCTCCAAGGGTCATTCCAAAACACATTAATTACAGTCACAATGCACAAATTCAAAATAACATAGCAATCACTAGGCTGTCTGATTTGGGAGATGAAACCAAAGAGTATAATTCAATAAAATTACTGGGGTTTTTATTTATTCATTTAAGCTATAGTCTGTTCTGATTCTGCAAGTAGTACTGCTGAAAACTGCTCTTACATTTCTGCTGTTTCATGTTGGTTCTGTTTGAAATTTTGAGTGCTCTTGTTTCATGTAAAATTAGTTTATTACTGTTACTCCCCCCACCCCCCAAAATATTGCAAAATAAGAACAGAATGGAATCTTGGATCAAAATGGACATCAGTGAATTGACAGTGCTGTTAACTTTTCTTGAAAGTGCATGCATTTTCCCACGCATGTATCCTTCCTCTGGGGTTCTGCAGTTATATTTCCTCCTCATTTGTGTGTTGATATAAAAATACAGCTGAAAAGAAAAGGTCCAGGAAGATGACCTTATCCTATTTGGTCTAGTAAGTGTTAGGCAAAGCCCAGCTTTTCCTCGGCTGTCCGGGGATGCTGTAGATTTTGCCAGTGATGGAAAGGAGCCTGGCAAAGGGATCTTCTGTGTTCCTCTTCCCTGCAGTTACCCTTTCCCCATGCTGGCCCTGTGCTGTGGCACAGGTAGTGCCAGCCTGGGAGCTGTGGTGTAGACAAGTCCCAAGAAGCCAAAGGGACAAACCAGGCTGGCCCCTGGTGACTGGCATGGGAATGCCATGGAGCCCTGCTGCAGAGCTACCTCGAGGCTGCTTTGGTAGGCAAAATAAAGTTACTTTACCCAGGGTGGTATCCCAGGGCATGCCCTGGAATGCTCTATCATGCAAGGAGTAAGGACATACCCAGGGACAAGAAGTGACAGGGAAAGGTTTAAAAGTCCAGCTTCATGGGGAAATGGGAAAGAAGGAACAGCAGAGCTGCATTTAGTGCTTCTTTCTTTAGCAACAGCAGTAGAGCCAGGCTATTTATTGGGAAAAAAAAATGTAGGCAGTGGTGTCCTGGCCTTTGCATCTCCACCTGCAGCTGCTTCCTGTGTGTAGCTGTATCTGCATACGCACACTCAGAGTTATGTGCACAGCCAGGTATTGCTGGCTAAGTCCTGCACAATCCATCACCAAGCAGAGAGGATCAAGAGATGCATATTTTAATCCCATGTTGCTACTCCTTGGTTTCCTCCCTACTTACCTTCTCAAGGTGGAGGGTCTTTACAGGGAATTTGCATGAGCTTTACATATATAGATAATTTCTGTATCCTGCTCTAAGCTCAGTTCTCTTTGATACGTGTACTCATGCAAACCTGTTTCACCCATTCTGGGATCTGAGCAAGGAAGCAGAACTGTATTCCCTGAGGGAAATGATACAGCTGCTCTCTGCTAAGGCTAGAGCTTAAAGAAACAGCATTATTTTTTGTTAATTCTCTTCATTTACCAGATATTTTCTCATTTTCTTCTGTTGACAGGATAATGGGGTAAAATGTGGTCCTGACATAAAATAATCATGTAAACTATATACGGATATTTTGCCTAAGTGTTTTTTGTTTGGGTTTTTTTTTAAAGTAAATTATAAAATAAGATTTAAAAAAAAAGGTTTAATTTGGTTTGGAATAGTTTTCCACTGTGCAGAAAAATGAATTACGACTTCCAAAATGAAATGGAGCCCTGGAGCTCTGGAGCTGCTTCATCTTTGTCCTTGAAACTTCTGAAAAAGTTTGAATCAAGGTCTACAGGAAACTTTTCCCCCCTTTCCTTGCAGCTGAGCTTCTTAGAATCGCATACACACTTTTCTATTTTTACTTTCTGACCCGGGCCCATTTCCAAATACGAAGCTGAGGAATTCCTGCACTCCTACATATGTGAGTCCCAGACTGAACTCAAAGGGCTGGCCGGTTTACCCCCCTTTTTCTCCTAGAGAGCCTACTTTCATCACAGTGCACAATTGAAATTGGAGACCACTTGGTTTCCTTACTTTGAAAGAGCTCAGAAGGAACCTTTACAGCTCCTAATGAAAGGCTGCAGAGAAGAGTTGAAATTAAGTCAGCAGAGTTCACAATTTGTCTTGGAGCAAATTAATTCAGTTTATAATGGAGTCTATGCTGGTGTCCCAGTATCAGGTAGGTTTGGGCTGTCTTCCCTGTTCTCTCTTACAGCCGTCCAGTGCTTTTAGTGTATTTTCACCACTCTATAATCCAGTGCAGTGGTAAGCTCCCTTCCTTCTCTGTTATTTGGGGAAGAAAGATGTTGTCAATGCCTTTTGCCTTGAAAGGGATGACAAGCTTGATCTACAAGCTGGGCTGGCGTGGGGGAGGAATGAGAGCAGAGCTCCCTTCCCCCAGCTGCTGTTTGTCTGACGCAGAGCTTGTGCTTCTGTTGTTATCAGCTGCTTTGGTAAGATCACAGTGTGCTGGGATTGCTCAGAAGGTTAAAATATGTTGACTGAATTTTCTTCAGCTACCAACGCAAAAGGCTAGCTAATAGCATCACTGGCTGTCGAAAACAGCCAGTCCCTTCATTTCTCATGGTAATGAAACACTCTGGAGTTTTTCATGGTTTATATACATCATGGTACCTGTGCTGTGTGTGTCATGTCAAGGATAGGAACAATAGGCATTCTAGCCAGTACATCCATCAGGGCTTGCAAACAAACACACAAAATTGCCTCTTTCTGTGAATTACTTGTTTTGTATTGATTTGTGATGATGTATAGAAGGAGATGAGGAATTTTAATTTTGAACCTTTTTTCTCCTAGTCTTTCTCCCGTGAATATCAGCTTCTGTAACAGATACCCTGCTGTTTGCTTCGGTGACCTCCTGACTGTCTTCAAATCCCATTTCAAGAGCAATCTTTTCTCCCTGGCCTCTGACTCCTATGAGTCTGTCTAATAAAACAATCAAATGGTAGTCCCTAATCCTGCCAGTTTCCCATGCTAAATTCTGCTCTCTAAACCCCTCTTTTCTTGTGTCTCAGCATCCGGTATCTGTGGATATCTAAAAATAGGCCTTACACAGGCATCAATCCCTCTCCCTGAAAAGTTCAGCTGTGGGGCATTCATACATGGTGTAGGAGACCTCAGTTGAGAGCCTTTTGCCAAAGGTGATTTGAAATGATATCTCATCTGCCAGGAAAGTTCCTTGGCATGCATGTTAGTCTGGAATGTGTTTTTGTCCACAGTCCTGTTGATGTTTGTGTACAATTTTTGGGAGACATTTGGTGGAAGGGGCTACATCCAGAAATACCAGTGTTAAGAAAGCTCTTAGATAGAATTTAAAGAACTAAGTCCTTAAGCCATCTTAATTAATATTTAAAACCCCTCTTATAAATACATATTCATATTTAAGGCAAATATAGACTGAAGAGGCATCTTGTCTTTCTTGCATTTTCTCTACCCCAGGGTACCTTACAGAACAGTCAGTGAGTAAGATGTTTCCTTGGGAGATGAAACACATGCCTTCAAATCCCCATGTGCCAAGGAGGGATTTTAACCTGAGTTTTGTTCAGCCTCCGTAAAATCCCTACTAGTGAATCTACTGTGAAAAAAAAGTCACTTCTGCTGCTTCCTTCAGTACCAGGGAGGATTTAGCTCTTTATTTTCTTCTTGTTTATTGCATGTGTCTGTAACTGGAGTGCTTCAGAAATGTCAGAACAGTTCACTTAGATTTTCCGCTTTCTTTTTCTTTGCTTGAAAGCATTGGGCAAAACATAACCTTTGCTATCAAGTAGTTTTGACTTTCCTGGAACAACCTATTAAGAATATGTGCCCAGTTTTACCAAGAAACTGTAGTCATAAACTAGGAAAAAACCCCAAATAGAACAACATTATCCTCAACAGCAAAGTCCTGCCAGTAATCTATGAAATTTATCAATGAAATTTAACTTCATCTCAGCAGAATGATCTTGTTGCTCTGAGGAAGGCTACCCTGGCTTTATCACACAAGGGTTCTCAATAGTTCAGTTAGAAATATTTTTTTAAATCCTGCTGGTGCTGGGCTCTGCCTTCATTTGTCTGAGGTAAATACAAGACTTTTTTTTTTTTTTTTTTTTTTGTTATGGAAAGTCTTGCATGAGAAAAAATGTTCAGTGTCCCTTATTGTGATCAGCATAGATCAAAGTGTTCTTGACCCAAGTTACCCTTTCCCATCAGCTGAGGGGGAGAGCTTCCTTGGGGCTATGATTGTAGGGCAGCCAGGACCTACTCTTTTTAACTGGTGCTGTACGTGTGTATCACAACATTAAACTTCATTGGACCAAAAAACCTTGATATAAATATGAAACTTTATTTTCATACTTAGAAGTTGGTTGATATGTACGTTCATATGGTGCCATAGAACTATATTAGATGATCCTGCAGTTCTTGCAGAGGTTTTGCTGTGTGATCAAAGCCTGGGAAAAGGGGAGAGCAAGCACTGCCTGTAGTACTGTCAGGCACCATCACTCACAGACATTCACAGTGAGGAAGAATGAAGTCACAAACTCTTGTGTGAGGTTCCAAGGAAGAGAAAGAGAAATCGTATCTGCTCTTTATTACAGATTCAATTAGAGGCTCTTTTTGGGAGAGTAAGATTTCTAGGCCTCTTATAAATAGAAGACTGCATCTCAGCTTGATTACTTCAAAACAGCTTCCTGCAACCTCCCACTAGGAAGATGAGCAATTAGTATAATCACAGCAATAAGTCAAAGATGTTTAATGCTGAAACTTGCGTAACAACTTTTCTGCTCCTGGTTCTCTGCTGGGCTATAGGCAAAGAATGGTAAAATACTCATTCCCACTGCTGAAGAAGCACCGTCCAACAGGTCTTCTTTGCTGGATGCAGTTAATTTGATTCCATTATATGGTCTAGCACAGATGTGGGGTACTGTGGTAAGGCAGAGGCCTTTTATTGTGAAGCACAGTCATGCAGGTTGAAATGTTGTGAACAAAATGGAAAGCAAAGGTCCTCACTGTGAATCTGTCTGTTGGTAATAAAGGTGCCATCAGAGAAGATTCTAGGTCATTTTCTATCAGAAGTATTCCAATAACCCAAGGTCAGGAAGTAGTAACTTTTTTTTTTTTAATTTTTAAATTGTGGTAAAAAAGGAATGAACTAGCCCCCTCTTTTGGCTAATTTGGAAACAGTAGCAGGAATTGGTATTGGCTAAATTGCGGGTCCTGAAAGTACTCCTCCTCCTCCTCTCACACAGGAATCTGTTGTGCTCTCAGATATAAATTATCCATGTAGCCACTTGGCCTTTGCTGTAAGTAGGCGTTATTTTTAAATGTAGATCTTCCAGTTAAATCAAGATTTTGCATCTTAGGATGTAAGCTCCATGTCTACAAACATTCTCTGCATCTACTAGTTCTCCAGCTGATTGCATTTACCAGCACAGGAACTTCGGAGACGCGTGCAACATCCTCCTAGCATAGAATTTACAGGAGTAAATTACCTGTGGGAAGAATTTCCTGGAGACTGTTGTAGGTCTGGGAATGTATTCTGTCACTGCATGGGAAGGCACAGCTTTATATAACAGTTCTGTAAAGAGTTTGAGGAGAAATGGTTATTTTTGAAAACCAGAGAAGCTCTAACATTAAGTCCACAGCTTCCTGCTACTGGAAAATGGCAGGGATTGGTGACAAAATGTAGGCTTGACAGAAGCTATTAATGCTTCCCTGTGACATCCAGAAGTACCAGCAATGTTTTATAAGCTGCAAAAACAGCAGGCTAGGGCTGGTTTTCTGCCTCTTCCATGGAACTGTTTTGAAGTTAGTTACACCTTGCATAAATTTTTTTTTTGGAAATCAGTCTTCTAATATAATCCTTCCAAAATTTTTTAAAAATAAAATCCTGATATAAGAATGTTTAAAAATTCTCCTCTTCATAAAGAGAAAAATACCATTATATTAATCACAATTTTCAATTATCTTTAAATGGGTATGAATGTACATGTAAGTAATATGATAATCCCAGAACACAGATCCTGTAAAATATTAATAGAAACTGGCTGAGTTATATAGAAATATAGATGTATATAATAAAGCTTTTGCTTTCAATTTCTCATAATATTGTAATTTTAAAAGCCATTTATACAAATATGCAAAGATCTTTGTGCACTTAGCTACTGTTTTAGCACTTTGATAAAGCAGATGTTTCCAGGAAAAAGGAAAGCTTTTTGCTTATTCAAATTTTGGATTTTGTCGCCACAGTTATTAGTGGCAGCTTCATTCTCATGCCTTCATCTAGTTGTGTTGGATCAAGAACTATCACCTTCAGCCTTTTCCTCTCCTAAAAGAGACTAGCCATTGATCTGCCAGCTGAGTTTACCTGTCTCCGTCGAAAAGAACATGGTTACTGAAGAATCAGTATTTGTACTAAGATAACAGATGTTTTTGTTTGAAGTAGACAAAAGCATGAGCACCAGCAAGAGACTAGAGGTGGCTAATGTGGGCAGTGGGGTGCTGCCAGTAGGACTTGGTAATCCAGCCCAGCCTTTCTGACTCTGGCCCTATGGCTAGAAGTCACCTGGCACTGGATCTTGGTGTGAGCCCTGTGCTTGAAAAGACTGACTCTGTTTCTCTAAGCAACAGAGCAGAGCCAAACAAATGTGGCATCAAGGTAGAAAAGTCTGTGTAGGAAAGAGAAATAGCATTAATAAAGAAAGTCAGGCTGTAGAAGATGTCCATGTGGGATTTATTTTTAGAGTTAGAGTACCAAAAATTAAAAGTAAAATTGTCCATTCAAATTTTAAGTGATTACATCATTTAGAGACTTTTGTTGCAGTATTTTTTCTATGTCACAGTATGGATATTTACAGGACCTAATCCTTAATGCAAAATCTTTGGAATGAAAAGCTGAATCACTGAGCTTCACAAACTCCCATGACTGAATGGCCGTCACCCCCAGAAAAAAAGTGAGAAGTAAGGAAGAAATAGGATGCATATCTGAACTTGATAAGAAATACCTGAGAAGCAGAATGCCAGGAATCTGGAATTAGCCCAAATCTACCTGAGAAATGCAGGGTCTGTTTTATGATTGAGAAAAATCAGGACCTTGTAAGAAGGATGATGCTTTTGTGCCCCCTAACATTGCTTGGCCGTATGTGTTTTGGACAGCTTCCCAGGGATTGTCCTGAAAATGATGCCACAGCTGCTATTCCTACATGTTCTTAACCTCCTATCCAGGGAACTGAAACACCAAGTAAAGCAAATAAATGATAGTTAGACTAACAGTTAGACTTACAGTTCTAATCTAATTACTAACTCACTCTTGCCTTCACCTTCACCTCTGTTTCCCTTTCCCTGCTCCCCAGAGTTTTTCCAAGCTATTCTTTTGGCCCAGCCCTGGAAACACATTTCTTTTTGCAGGATATTATAACTCTCATTATCACCTGGCTATTTTTCTTGGTTCTTGTTTTTTCTGCAGTTTCAGTGCACAGGTTTCCCTGTTGTGCTTTAAAGGAAGAAGACTAAAATTCAAAGAAACTCTAATTTTGTTGTTTTGGTTCAAAGGGCAGATCCTTCAATGCTTTGATCCTCAGCAGGTGACACAGTGTGCAGTAGTCAGTGTGGGAACTTTAACGGCACCCAGTTGCCAGGGAACCCAGAAAACACTGGACCAACTCACCTGCTGTGGGGTTACTGCATTGGCTCTCATGCCTTCCACCAGGTGATAAACAGTAATTGGTGTGTCAGGGTACAGCTATTGGCAACAGCTGGGGATGGGTGAGCTGAGAACAGCCAAAGGTGTGTCCTTTTTTCAGTGTTGCACTGGCTGCTCCATGTGTCAAGGATTAAGAGCACTTTTATAGATCTGTCTAACCTCTACTTGTCCATAATACCACCTGTGCTCTGTGTGTAGGCTTGGCAGTGAAGAGGACCTTAACTGGGGAGGGGCAGGACTCTCAGGAAGCATTGCCAGGTTTTTCAACCTGCAGGCATCACGCTGCAAACTCCCTCACTTCCCCCTCCCAGCACATGTGACTGTGTGCCATAAGGTCGAGAGCATTTTTCATGATACAAAGTTCCTTTCACATTTTATATCAGCCCTTGAAAATATTTGGGTGAAGGGTCCCCAAATTTAAGCTTTCATTTTTAAGCTCTCAGCTCTGTGTTGAATTAATGGGGTCCCATCATGGAAGATGTTATGTCTGTGATGTTCCTACTTGGATTTTTTTGCAGGTACTGGGCTTCTGGGTGAAATCAACAGCATCGTTCTAGCTCAGCAGGGGAATTTTTGGGTTACCTGGAGGAAATACAGTCACAGGAATAGTAATAGATTTCCTTGGCACTTTGTATCATGGTTAGATCAACCAGATTTGGAAATTCCATCATATATCATCACTTTCCATGGGTAGAATCATCTATTTGATGAAACTAATTAAATGCCCAACATATTTCTAAGTTAAAGAGATGCTTCCTTTTATTTTGCAGAAAAAGTTTAATACAATAATAGTGTGTGCATTTCAAATATTTGTGCTTTTTTTCCCCCCTCACTTGAAAACTTGATAGTATTATTTAAGACACATTCCTGTCTTGCAGGAACAAACTAACCTGAAAATGTCCAGGTGCTGGGTCTTGCTGAGGACTTTTTCATTAAAAACATGTGAAATGAGTCAGTGAAATACTAATCTACAATGACCCATATCTGATACTTTCCAAGTCAGTGAAGGCATTGCAAGAAATTCCTTTGAGCTTTATATTGGCCAGAAGAGTGCCAGTTCCTTGGGGGCACTTAGTCATGCCCAGACATACTTCAGGCACAGTAGATGAAGGTAAATATCTGCTTTAAGAAGTGGCTTTGGTAAGACATAAATAAACTTTCTGCGTAAAGAGGAGGCTAAACTGATGATAGGTCTGTACAAGGGGATGTGAAGCTTAATGGTTGGACTGCAATAAAATTGTTATTGACCTTATGAGTTGGAATGGCCCTGGCAGCAGTTTCCTTACTACAGAATGATTCCTTCCAGAAGTCTATTCAGAGGTACAATAGGGATGTGTCTCTAAAGTCTTGATGCCTTTACCAGGTCCTGAAACTATGAATCAAAGTAAGAGAATTGAGTTCATCAGTTTATCTCCCTTGGTAAGTTGTGATTTCTCCAGTATATTTATCTTCATTCTGCACATGCTGGGCATATAGTGCAGCTCACTGCTCTTTCTGCTGACACTGATCCAGCATCAGCTGGAGAGTGTCTAATTAGAGATTTTTCTTCAGATCTGCAGTTCCGTGGCCCCTTGTAGATGTTGAGGACATTTGTTTCCCCTGCCTTCATGACTTGACAAAAATAATCCCAGAATAGCAACTCTTGCGCAGAAAAAGACCAGTGGCTTCTGCTGTCCAGCAGTGTTGCAAAAGTATAGACTCTATGCTGCTGAGAGGACATAGGATGGCTGCCACCATCAGATTTTGCACAACTCAGCGTTCAGTAGGGAGAGTCAGTGCACTCTACATGATGCTTCAGAAACCTTTTGAAAACAGGCAAAAGAATTACAGTGGCCTCAACTGTTCTGGGGCGTTTTCATTTAAACTACTGCTGGTGGGGATGTAGAAGGGCAGTGTTGTTTTCCACAGACCCCTAATGGAGAAATGTTTGTTATTGCAAAAGAATGACTTGAGGTTTTCAGTTTTCAAAAGCCCAGGTACTGTAAAACACATAGGCTTTGAGTGGAAGGCAGGGGTGGGTTTCTGGGCCAGATCTAATACAGGGTGGTGGTGACCACAGGTCAGAGTCAAATGGCAAGTGACAGACAGATGGCATCTGCATTCTTCATTTCATGCAGCGAAGAGGAGGAATGCATATCTGGAGCACTTGCTTGAATTCATTATCACAAGAAGCTCCACAGTAAGGCAGGATGTAAATTTTATGCTCTCAGCCAGGTCATGAAAAGACATGACAGATAAAGGACAGATTATTTTTGCATTCAAGGTCAAGTGGCATTTAAAGAACCATTCTGCAGACACAGTGGAAAATTACAGACGCAGAATTTTTGTTGGCCACTTCATCCTTTTCAGCTCTACAGTAGAACTGGAAAGACGTGAAAAAAAAATCAGACCCTGCTCCCTGCTTGTGACTGTTTGCTTATCCTGTCAGCATTTCAGGCTTTTATTACAGCTCAGCCATTTTATCTGTAATTATTTTAAAGCCTGAGTTTTGTGGGATGTGAAGATCTGTCCACTCTGAAAATTCAGATTCTGTTCTTCCATTATGCAGGAATGATGATAGGAAGGTTAACCCTCAGTCCCTTCTCTGGGCACTGAAATGTTTCTCAACACTGACTGGAGAGACTTTCATACAGAAAGATGTGTGTTCAGATTCTCTGCTCTCCCAGTCCTTGGCCTTTCAACTGAGACTGCCAACAAATGATTGCTGAACACTTGCCAGGCAGCAGTAACTTTCAGTCCTCAGTTTATAATAATGTAAAATCGGTATTCTGCTGTCAACTCCTGGTTTATAACAATGCAAAATCAGTGTTCTGTTGCTGGGAATGCCTTATTCATTATGGGCCATGTCCAAATCACTTGAATGTGAATCTGTGGTGATGCACATCAGCTAATCTGCCAGAAATTGCCTCATAAAGGTGCAATTCGCTGTACTGGAAACATATAATTTATGAAGTCTCCTTTTTCAGACCAAAATGCAGGTTGACTTATTCCAAGGAGGCTAAAAAAGATAAACTTCCAACCAGCAATAAAATTCAAAGGAAAATGGATGCCTAATTGTATAAAGCACTTCTGAAAAATCCCATCTGTTAATGCTTAAAACAATATATCTTCATAAATATAAATTGATTCAAACAGCTAGTGCACGCATGCTCTCTCTCTCTCTTGCTCCTTCTTTCATATTTTTCTTTCTTCCATCTCATAGTTAATTTACTTACTTTCTGGAAAGATGTGGGATTGATACCCAGGGTTGGGACTGGCCTTATCCAGCCACGCAGTAGTGATTCTGTTTCCACTCCCACCAGAGCCCTCTTGGCATACATAAAATTAACCTCGGTTAAGTATTGGATATGCAATAGTGTGTAGGCAGCAGAAGAGCTCCTTTAGTTGTTTAGCACTCTGGCATCAGATGAGAATAAATACAGGGCATGACCTGGCCCTTCAGGGCACTGGCCTAGATCTAGTAACATACAGACTGAAATTTTTCTGTGTAGCTGACACTGATTTGATGAGGAAACTGCCTGAATGCTTAGCATAATACCATTGACAACCATTGACAACAGGATTTCCCCAACCTTATTTAACATAGATGTGTGTTTATGCACATGCATGCATTCGAATACACACTGTTCTTTCAAGCTTGTAAAGGATTTATTGGAAAAAAGAACTATCAAACTTTTACATAGAGATGGAAGCATGGAAACATGCTGTGGGCTGGATTACATTTATCTTTGTAGTAAATCAATTGACTTGAGTGGCCCTTTGTAAAGGAAAGTTTAGCCACTTATGAATTCTAGATATACCTGTTACTTTATATCTACTCATAAACATTTGCTTAAAATTATTTAACATATGATTTTCCTTCATAATTTCTGGAAATGGCTCCATACAGAAGTTTCTAGTTATGAAAGGTATCCAAAAGAAGTAATGTTTTTAGGTCTATAGTTTTCCCAGACATGTGTAATGTGATTGTTTCCTTGTAAGTTTCACTGTTACTGTGAAATGGGAAAATAGTTTTGGTGTTTCTTCATAACCAGATGGAGAACATTTAACAATATACAATTCAGAGGGCGCATCTCTGTGGAAACAAAGCCACATACTTCTGTTCATGACACAGTACATGGCCAGCAGGTCCAATACTGCATGAAGTGTTCTACCCTTAGGGCCGTATCCTTCCTGCTTTGGGAGGGGGAATAGGTGTGCTGGCTTGAGTAGAAATAAAATTTTAATGCCCTGGGAAAAGATGGATTAAACAGATTAAATGTTCCAAGATTCTTTGTCTTCTCTCATCCTTTGCTAGCTCTGTCTCAGTGTTGTAAAAGTGGTTTAAGTGCAAGAGATGAATCGGGCTTACTGTAAGTCCCTTTTAACAGTACAAGGAGTGTACTGGGAAAAACCACAAAAATACACGTAAGAATATCAACAACAAAAGTATTTGTACAGAGCTAAGCTTTATGTCAGGCTATATTGGTTTTCAAACACTCTCACTTCCAGCAGGCTAGACTCCCTGCTGATTGTGGTGTAATGAAGTTTACATAAAGGAGGAAGTTAAATTTATTTCCATACCAAAAGACAGTGGGTTGAGAAAACTGTAAAGTCACTAAAATAATAATGAAACAGAATGGGTGGAAGAAGAGCCCCCTGCAGCAGCCCGTGTTAATTACCCTTGCAGCTGGGAGATCAATTTGCATATATAGTCTTTGAAGCCTGTCAGGTATGAATTGAACCACTGAACTGTTACATTTGATAATCTAGCTCTCCAAAGCATTTCTGCTAAAGATGTTATGTTTCGTAAGACTAGTTATTTTTTTCTGTCTCAAAGTAAAGAGCTGTACTTAATTTGTTCCTGTATAAACAGGTCTGTTTGTGGCTTCCTGGAGCACCAGGTTAGCAACGTAATCTCATCAAAAGCATTGGTACTGCTGATTAAACACGAAGGAGATCTAGTCAAGTAGCCCTGACAACCAGTGAAAGCAAGGAAATTAAAACTTAAAGCTAGTGGTGACAAGCATGACTCAGGGGATAGTTAATGAGTTATGGAGCTTTTCAGCTCCAGGACACATATTCCATTATGTTCTGTACTAGTGGTGACAAAATTGTTGCCATCTGACGGCTGCTTCATGGCTGGAATAAACCTACTGTGTGGTCCCAGGAATTTTGCATGTCCATTTGTTTTGCACTAAGTGTTAGTGTAGTATCCTGATGCCCGTGCTGCAAAATTGTTTGCAGTGAATAGTAGCAGTTTACCACCTGTTGGCAGCAGTTTCAGAGGAGCATCAGAGATTTATAGAACTGTTGGAAAACCTGTTTCTCCAGCTGAGTAATCTAGAGTTGCTTGACTGAAACCAGTAGAAATAAGGGCTTCCAGGGAACAAAAACTGTGCAAAGGGAGAAACTGTGCATGAAAATGAATTTTGCACAGGAACAGGATATGAACTAAAGCTCTCTTGTTCTTGTTAAACAAAACTGTGAAACTGCAACAGATTCCATCTGACTCAGATTAACTCATATTTTTAAACTTTTTTAAAAAAAATAAACAGTAACAATGGCAAAACCCACAACACCCCCCTACCCCCCAAAAAAAACCAAACCCAGAAGCAATACCTTTATAGTGCTCCTCAGAAAACCATATTACCTGTAACACATTCTTTTGAACACAAATGAACCCTGACTCTTCAGATATTTCCTAGCATTACATCTAGGGCAACACTTTTCTGATAATAATTGCACTTAATACTGATGTAGGACAAATGCTCCATTAGCAGCAATGTAGAGCCTTAGCAACTCCTAAGAAGATTAAAAGCCCAGCACATAACAGGATGTTGCTAGATTTTGTGCGGGGGACCAGTGTTTTCCATGGTTTCAGTCTGGACCTATTAACAATTCTGCTTTTCTGGGGTTGCTCCTTTATGTGGTTGCCCTATAATTTTTTGCCATTTGTGAGGAAAAGTTTTACACAGAAGTTCTTCCCTGCCTGCCTTCATTGACATAACAGCTCATCCAAAGAATTTATTGTTTTCCCAAGGATGGTCATGTCAGGGCATGGTGTAGGGTGGGTGGAGAGTACAGTTAATTTGTGTGTACAGTTTTCTTAAAATTAATAGTTCTAAATGTCCAGCACCCATATGGAACACTTTTCTGGAAGATTTACTCTGAAGACGCAAGAGAAATACTTTGCATTTTTGCAAAATTTAATATCTGTTGAGCCCAGGGAGAATTATAATAGTCCTTAGTGAACCATAGGTTTGTTAGCTGGTAAATCTTGTTAATGCAACTGGTTGTTGCTGGCAGTTAGAGAAGCTTAGTTATATTTTCTCTCTTCATTAACAATGTGAGAAAAACATTTCACTGGAAAAATGGGACATTTGGGGCTCCCTGATTGATCTAGGTTGATTGAAAGAGAGGTTGATACCTGGGTCTCATGGAAAATTAGATGGGGTTGCATAATCATGGTAGAAACTCAAAATATCTCAGCCAAAGTCAGCTATGAATTGGAGTAATTTTATATCCCAGGGAGGACTGTCAACATTGCATGTAAAATAATAGAGTTTTTCTTTGGAGAGAGAGAGGAGCTGTTCTTATTATTTATACCTCTCCACATCAGTATTACTGTATTTCCTCACTTGTATGCAGTCCTTCAAAATAAAAGAGCTGGCTGATATAATTTTAATACTCTTTAATTTAACAAATCTCTTGCATGAAAGATGTTTATTTAATGATCATATATTAAAGATAAGCACATTCCTTTCTTTTCCTGGCAAATAAAACTTCAGGTCTAAAATGAACTGCAGGTAGTTACAATGCAAACCATGCCTAGAAAAATAAACTCCCTCTCTATTAGCTTAAGCTCTTTGAGATTTAATGAAGTCTTATATTTGTTGATCAAATGTGCAAAAGGTGTAGTGGCAAGCAAAGCATTCAATTCATAACAGGGAGAAAGTTTTGTACAGCAGAAATCTTACCTTGCAGTGGAAATGTAGGTAATTACAAGCCTTGAACTTTCAGTCTTTTTGAAGGATGCACAGTGAATGCAGAACACCTAAGATGTAGAACTATTTATTCCCCTCCAATTTCCTGTATTTTAGCAAGAAGAGCAATATGAAAGTAGGCTGAATGTAGACAAGGCAGGATATACATCACAAAAATATTTGGTGGTGTTTAGAAATTTCCATTGTTTATTTCCATTTTTAGAGATACTCTTTGTTGGATGCTTGTGATGATTCCACCTGGAATTTCTCATCCAGAATGATCCCATGCTTTTTCCACCTGTTCTGTTAGGGTTTTTCTTGACATCTGTATCCAGCAGTTACTTCATCACACAGTGTCTTTCAGGTTTACCTACCTGTTAATTTTTTTTTTTGTTATTGTTGTTATATTCCATTCATATCATGTTTTGCACAAGTGTTATTCATATTTATTTTATGGTGGAATTTCAGTTGTTCAGAAAGGCTTGTTATTGAACTGCGTGTTTTGTAATGTATCATCACATAGGGCACCATGTACAGCATGCTTAATTAGTGATCTGACCAATAGTGTAATGAATATTATGACTAAACAAGCTACAGAAAACAAAAATTGAGATCTATAAACTAAGAAGAATAGAAACCATAAAATTTTGTCATCAGATATGTTTCTTAGCTGAAAAGTCTCTTTCCATTTAGCTTTCTCGCATGCTGAAGATTAATTAGAGGACACAAATCCCATGGGGGTATATGAAATGCAACACATATCAGATTCTAGGGTGAAGAGTTCAAGACAGTGTCAAGTTTTTCTGATATCCCCATGAAATGTGGAAAAAGATGAAATAAAACAATCATCTTGAAGGTTTATTCATTTGTTTTGTGTTACAATGACAAGGCACAGAGAGAATGTTAAGAAGCAGCATTTAATAGGCATTTGCAAATAACCTTTACCAAGAGGAATTCAGAAGGGAGGTCATCTGAAAACAAGACAACCTTGATAGCAAATCATGAGGCTTTGTTTGTTGAGTTCCTTCTTTCCCTAATGGTAACTACTTGTACTGTTGTTTATCCTTCAGGCCACAGCTGCTTTAACAAGGACACTTTCAGATTGAATTATGGGTGGAATTGTATAATAATAATCGCAGTGATGAGAATGGTGAATATAATCTTGCCATTTGCTGCCTGTCCTGTGCATTCAGAGCAAACACCATTATCCTTTAGACCCATATAATTTATTCCTACTTTTTAACTTTATGAAGTTATAATTTGTAAATTAATTTCACACTGTCACTGAAAATGTTAAAGACAACTACCTGACATCCCTCGCCACGTTATTATTTGTCAACCTCTAACAGGTGGTTGTGAGAGTGAAAAGTACTGACCACTTTTTCAGTTGCCTTTTTGTCAGCTGGTGCTGCAAATGTAGTAGGACTTTGGTTGATATCCACATTGTGAAGGTTGTACAGGACATATGCTACACATGAATAACTGGGGTTCAAATACGACATCGTGCCTTCCCCATCTATAAGAGAAATATTAATGCTGTGCTAACTTTTCAGTTCTGTAGTTATCTTGTGCAGATTCTATAGCAGCATTCCTTTATTTAAGGTTGGCGAAAGAAGCAGAGTAGAAGAGACACAAATATTAAGGTCTGAACTTCTGCATCTCCATTTCTTCCAATTTAAGAAAACAAGACCATAAAATGAAACTGCTAAAGGACAGGGTCACAAACAGCACCATGGAATTTTTCTTTCCAAAAGATGTTTGAGAGACAGAAATTTTGCATGTGTCACAGGAGAAACTGCAAAAGGAATTGAAGGAGAGATGTAATGAGTGTCATTAAACCGACAAATCACACCAGAATCGGGAAATCCCCATAGCCGAAAACAGCTGTGAAGATGTAATTTATCATGTTGTTGCATTTCCCTTTGTATCTGTTTATTGACATTGCTGTTGAAAATATTCTGGGTTGCATGGATGTTTTGTTGGCACCAAAATGGCCAATGTATGTCCCAGAGTCTTGTCTGTCCTTCTAGTTTCTCTTCTGAAACATCGATACTCTCTTTGTACACTGTGAATTCAGTTCCTTTTTTCCTCAATATTCTCAAGTAGAAAACAATTTCCATATCTTTTTGTTCTGCTCTCTTGTTGTGTTCCTTGTTTTTATGGGCATTCCTCTGAATTCTGCTTAAATTACTATAACTATTCTAAATCCAGGTTTAACTGATTTTTCTTTACTGTTTCCCATTCCCCAAATGTCATTTTTCTCCTCATTCACAAAGGCAATTTAAACAAAACTAATTTATTTTGGTAATGTGAATGTCCTGTACTAGAGTCTTCCCATTCAAGTGGGATTCATTTTTTGATCTGCCAGTTTTGGTTTGCATGATATAGGATATAATTCACTCCATGCACAACTGCAGTTTTCATTGCTACACTTCATGTGCAGTATATTGGCATTACTCACATTATACTTCTCATAATCTTAGAAGTCAGACCTTAAGAGTTCAAGCTGGGAGTAGTTCAAATGCTGGAGTTAAAGTCAAGGATGTCTGAATGCTGAGCAAGTGCTGAGTCCCATCTATTAATAAGATTTTTCACACAATTTCCTCAGTTTTGTATGTTATTTCAACTTTATTTTTCAGGAAAACTTTTCTCAGTATGTTTCATGGATTCAATTGGTAGGTCGGGGGGAAACTTCCACTAGTTCCAGAGATTAACACTTTAACAGATTTGCTAATGAAATTCAAGCTGGTGTTTTTTTTTTTTTTTTTTTTTTTCTGTTTTTTTTTTTTTTTCCTCTTCTCAGACATGGAGAGCAGAAAGAATGAGAAGTCAGTGAGGTAAACTTATATATAGTGGATTTTTAGTTTTTTTAATGATGTGCAGAGTGATAGTCTTAGGGAGTTCCAGAGATGATTATTTCATATGCTGAAACTCATCTGTACCACCTTGAATGACAGCAGTGGTATTCATACCTCACCAAAACATCCTCTTCTACACCTTACTGGGGATGCGACCTGTGTGTTCCAAGACTGATGGGGAGAAGACTGCAAGTTGTTTTGTGTGCAGAGTGATAGTCTTAGGGAGTTCCAGAGATGATTATTTCATATGCTGAAACTCATCTGTACCACCTTGAATAACAGCAGTGGTATTCATACCTCACCAAAACATCCTCTTCTACACCTTACTGGGGATGGGACCTGTGTGTTCCAAGACTGATGGGGAGAAGACTGCAAGTTGTTTTGTTTGCAGAGTTCATGTCTAACTCTCAGAAAGGACAGACACTACTTCAGTTTTCCCAAATCTTTAGTCTAGGTGTACTACAAAGAACATGAAATTGTCTTTGAATAGAATTCAAAGGTAAATGTATTGATATGTTTGCTAAAGATGAAATATGAAGGTGTTGTGAAAAAACCTCACATGGGAATATATGTGTGACATACACTGTTAAGCTGAGGAGGCATTATCAATAGATTTAATGTTTATATTTCTGTTCAAGCTTTCTGTCGTTTTCCAGCCAATATTTAGACCCTTTAATGACATTTTGAGTGTAGAAATTTCACTTTGGTTTGTGAAATGTAGTCAGTACTTAGTTTTAGGTTTTAAGCTACTGCATGCAGCTTAATTATACTTAAAGTCTCAGAAAAGACAAGACTGGTCTCTGCTCCAGCAAAGAGTTAACCTAAACTTTGAGAAGGGAGTTTAATAGAGCTATACAAAATATTACCTCAGTATTCCACTCTAGTCTGTTGTTTGTGCAGATGTGAATTAATGGACTGCTGTAAAGGTAGTGTGATTTCTGTCTTTTCAGTTTAGGACTGATGATGGCCACAGTTTTGTTTCCTGTGCTACCATTAAGTAAAATCAATGTTCTAATAAAAAAATCTCCATGTATCTTTTAAGAAGGAACTTCTTAAGAAATATTAAGAATAGTGGGAATACAAGCCCTTTGAGAAGAGAGCAGTATTTGGTCTTCAAACATCAACTGAATCTGTTTAAAACTGCTTACATCAGGTGGAAATATTGAGGCTACTAGAACTAATGCCATACATGAAATTGGAAACATTCAGTTGTTTGTATATAAGCATTTTCTAGTACATTCTGGTCTACTTGAGGTTATGCAAAAATATTTTGCAGAAGAAAATATTTCAAACTGCTGTCAAACTAGTCATCTGTTTTTATGACATATTTCTGAGGGTTGATCTCACTCTCACAGTGTGTCATGAGTTCATGAACATTTTTTCCTGGGTATGTGTCCCAAGTTTAAACATTTAACTGAAGACTCTGTTTTAAAATTAACTTAATTAATGCATGTTAATATTTAATAAGTCTGATGTGCCTTCACAATAAATAAACCAATAATAACAAGTTCTTTTTGGTTTGAAAAAGGTAATTATTCTCAGAGAGAAATATGTTCTCCCATGAACAAAATAACTCAGACCTGCAGACTTTTGAGCCAAACTTATAAAAGGTTGTTATGAGCAGAGTACAGCTGTGGGAGTTAGGGCTCCCAAATTCTATTCAAACACCCATTTGAGGTGAAGAATTTCTGACTTTCTCATCGCTCCACAAACACTCTGATGCCTTGAAAATACAGTCTGAACTACACAATAAGAGGCATATAAACCTTACACTATTCCCTGCGCAGGTTTAGATATAATTCAGAATTTTTACATCTTTGTGTTTGTAAATGTTTTAAAACTGAAAAGCATTGTGTGAGAATAAAATCTTCTTTTAATAGCTTAAGTAGTTCTAGAGAAATAACAGATTTCTTCCTAACACTTTAATTACCAAAAGCAATTGATAATCTCTCTTTCTCCTTTGGTTGGTGAGTGCTTTTGATTTACACTCATGTATATTCCATTGTTTCCCTAAAATCTAATCTGCAGGAAGTATAGAAATTGAAAAGTTATTCTTCATAGGAACGCCACACACGTAGCAGCACACAAATTTGGATGATGCTGTTTTTTATCTTTTTGGAAGGCTTACTTCCCAAAAGTATGCATTTAATTTTTTAAAAAGTCATTAAGAGGGGGATGAAGCTGCTGTAGTCTTAGTTGAAGTGGAATCTAATTTTTCTCTTACATCTTTGCCCTTTGATTCTCCTGGATAATAAACCTTTTGTGGGAATTACCTCTGTGTGTTTTGCAGCCCAACACTTTTCTGAAGGATATCAAAGTCTTTAAGTATTTGCAAATTATGCAGATTGTGAAAATAGTACTTAACAGCAAATCATGTTTTAGGTTCTATGTTCTAATGTTCCTTAGAACATTACTATTCAGAACTTCTATTTAGGACTAAAATCACATTATGCTTATACATTAGGATTGTGCACAAACTTTAAAATTTACTCTGCTCAACAGTCAGGACTCAATTTTTACCCTTGACAAAGATGGATAACTCATAAGGTGAGGAATGTCAAGGATGCCCCTTCATGGAAAGGGCATAGAAGGGACTTGCAGGGTTGACAAAGACATAGCAGAGAAACTCAGTGTCATCTTTGAATAGGCATTTAGTGCTCTGACACTTGATGCATTTCTGTAGCAGATTGTCTATAACATATAGATCAATTTGAAGTAAATGAACAGGAAATATTAGACCAGTCAGGCAGGTTAGGAAGGTCACTGGGAACAGATGGTATAAAACCAAGAACTCTGAATATGAAATTCCCAAACTTCTGGCTAAGGGATGTAAAATGCCATTATAAATGGACATTGAACTAAAGGACTAGGACAGCTGTTGAATCTGCCATCTGTCAGAAGGGTTTTAGAGATGATCTTGGGGACGACAAACCAGTGAGCCTGCTTTCCATTTCTGTTATGACTGTGTATATGTGTATGAATGAAAACAACCTATTTAGAAGAAGTTACATAGCTTTTGGATTTCAGGGATGTTTTCAGTAATAATAAGGATAAATGGGATCAAATGGATGTAGCACACATTGTTTTTCAAAATGTCTTTGATTACATTCCAGACCAAACTCTCATTGCAATATTATGTTGCCATGGGATTGGAGGAAAGCTTTTTACAGAAGAAGAATCCATGATAGGCCTTAATGGTAACATTTCAGGATAGAATTGGTGGATAGAATTGGGACCACTTTTAATCAGCATGAACAGGGAAATCTGAAAGATTGTGGATAAATTGTCTGTTGACAACCAATGTCATTTACCTTCAATAGCAATGGCTTCAATGGCAAGAATATCCAAAATAAAACTGGGCAGGCCAAAAGTCATCAGGCCAAGTTCAGTCTGAAGAAATGCATCTAGAAAAAAAAATAACACGAACCATGCTGACATGATGCTGAACTAAGAATTGACATTTAAAGCTCAGAAAGAGACCTATGACATTTCTCTGAAGTCTCAGTGTCAAACAAAAAATATTAGGCAACTTTAGAAAAGTTAATGAGATTATCCTTGGGAACAGAGAGTTTCAAGCCTGAAATAAGAGGACAGCAGGGCATCTGAAAACTAATGTGCCCATATTCTGAGTGTTGTGTGTAGTTTTGTCTTCACATATGAGGAAGAATTCATACTCACACATTATGGATCCCAAGAGGCAGGAAGAAAAACAAGTAAAATGTTGGAGATGGTGGAATGGCTGCCTTGTGCAGACACTTAAAGGCCAGGACATTTCATTTGAAGAAGAGAAGGCCAAGGAAGGTTATGACTTAGGTTCCTGAAATCATGTAGGCAATAGATAAACAATCCTAGATATTTGGGAGCTAGAAACCAGTAAGGCATTTGTTTAAAGTCAGTGAATATAATCCTTACCATAGTGAATTTCTTGAACTGAGACTCACTATAGAGGTTGCAGGAAACCACTACTGGCAGGTTTGGAAAGGTGTTAGTCATAAATAACTCTCACAAAGATGTCCTTCATTCTTTTTAATACTGTGCAGGAATATACCCACTGACAATATTAATTAAACCATTCCCCACACTGAGAACAGCCATGTGGGGAAGAGACTGCAGAAAGTGATCAAGCTTCTTGTGTCTCTGTGGTCACTGGAGGTATACTGGGCTGTATGAGGATTAACCTGCAGCTCAGGGGCATTTCTTACTTATCCTTTTCCCTTGTTCAGTCAAAGGATTTTATATGTGGTTTCTTTCAGTGAATGCCAAATCTATTTTTTAAACAAGACTGACTTTTTAATGGTCTTAGGCATGAGAACTGCATATACCTGTTCAGTGCCCAGGTTGTCTCAGCCACTGTGAAAGTATTGCCATTAGATAATGATTTCTATGCAGAGATCAAGATAGTCTATAAGTTCTGCTTAATCTGGTAAATCAACAAGTAAATTGCAAGTCCCCGAAAGGTTAGGCAATGCTCAAAATTGAGTATACAAAAAGGGCAAAACCAGTGATCTCTTGGCAGAAAGGAGAAAGAAATTTCTTATGTCATTTTGTTTTCCCAGCCAGTAAAACAAGTAACCAATACACGTTAATGTCACAGTCATGGACAGCAAATTAAGGAGAAGGTAACAAGTCAATAAGTTTCTGTACAAGAATAAATATCATAGGCAGATAGAAGTGGAATGAATGAAGTCCAGTGTCACATTTTATGCCTTTTACCTAACTGGTAAGTTACATTGCCAGGTCTCTGTAAGGAAGAGCCACCTAATAATGAGCCTTGGGTTACATAATTCAAAATATGTTAGCATTTCTTTCCAGGGTAAGGAACACATATATAATTGAGTTTGAGAACAAATACCAGGGCACAGCAAACTTTAAATTTCTTATTTAGAAGAGACTATATGGGAAAATAATGAACAGATGGCAAATAAAAGGAATATGTTGGCATTTTTTGTACCTGCGAGGCATAGCAATCTCTCCTTAATTTTGGACAGCCCAAGGATTGTGCACCACATGAGGTCTTTAGATATCAGGGCACAGGAAGCCTGTGTTGCAAAGGGGAAACATTTAAATCATTAAGTTGTATACCATAGTTCTTTCAACTAAACATTGGAACAAATGATAAAGTGTGACTCTGTTATTCTGAACCATGAAAGAATTATAAAGGACAAGCATTTTCCAGTAGGTCTTCTTTGGAGAAATCCAGGTAAAGTTTTCCATTCAGAAATGGTCTTACAGGTGTTTGGTTTGTTTAATATCAGGGTGTTTAAAGAAAGACTGTTGCATTATTTTAATAATACCTTTAATAAATACTTTTGATAATGAAGATTTTAAAATTATTCAGTGTCTATGATTGCACTCAGCTGTGTAACCTATGAAGGGGGTTTTACACGAAGATATAAAAATATTCAAATATTCTGATTTACAGTGTAATTGTATGTGAAAATCTGGCTAAAAATAATTTTAATTTTCCTGAGAAAATAATTTTTATTTAGGACACTTGCATAATGTAATGAACTCAATGGATTTTATTTACAGTCTTAAAGATAAACAAGTGCTTCTGTGCTGTTTGGATTAGAAATAAAATTAGGAACACATTAAAATACTATTCCATATTGTCCTAGGAAAAACAATCTTATAAGATAAATTGATAGTTTTATAAAATCTATTATGTATTTATTTGTTTTTGAGTTGATAGAAAATAATGCTCACATTAAACAGCTAGCAATAATTAGGCTTACAGACACAAAGCACTCACTGTATTAATAGCAATATGCAGGTAAATTTACTCTGTTATTTCAGTCCCTTGAATAATCAGTAGATAGCAATATTAAACTACAGAGTGGTTGAATGGATTACTAAATTTAAATAGGGTACCTGATTTTTCAATTGACATTGAAGTACAGAGCTCTCTCTCCAATCAATATGGTTTTCATACTTACACAGCAAATCTCAGAAGTAATTTCAGACCCATCATTATGTGTAAAAAACATTTCATAAATCATTTGGAATACTAAACAAATTAGAGAAAATTGTCCTTTGGATTAGAGAAGAAATTTGTAGAATAAAAAATGTATTCTGAATTATTTCCTCTTCTATAATAAGATGACTAGATTAAATTGAGAAGTCAGTGTGAAAGAGCCACTGGGATATCTATTATTTCTTCATCCTTTTATCCTCTTGCAATTCTCTTGGGGAAGTGTACATGTATATGCTGCATGAAATGCTATTAGCTGACATTAAGTCTCTCATCCCCTTAGGCCGTGGCTTTTTTCCTCCTACTGTACTGACCATTAAGCAGCTCTTGTGGATGTGTTCTGGAAATTGTTGTATTTATACTTTCTCAAGAATGTGTCTTAAACTACTCATTGCGTTTTGATATTTCATGACTTTGTAAGCCTCATATAAGTTATAATATCAATTGTGTTTTAGTGTAATGACACAAAAGCAACAGGCTGTTGGTTCTTTGCTCTAAATGGACGCAAGTGTCTTTTAATACATTATTTCTCATCTCTTGGTATTGGTCTTCCACTCTTCTTTCTGTCGTAAATATGTATGATTAAGGACAAAGTAAAACTGCCTACCCAAAGCCTTGGAGGAAGCCACATCAAATATTTTTCCTTTGGTTGATCTTTGTTGGTGGAAGGCTGTATTTAGCAGCTTGGGCTCTGAGTGGGAAAATTAGGAGCACAATTCATGCCTGTGCACACTTCTGAATAATGCTGGCACATCGATTATTTGAGTTAGTACAAATTGTTTGCTGAAAGATAGCATGAGAGGTAGCATGGTGAGAAGGAAATTAACTCTATTGCACAAATCTCTTGGTTGAATTCTCCACCGATTATTCTTAAAATATTTTGCCTTTTTGTGCCCTGTTCTTGTGTAGCAACAGAAATACAGAACAAGTACAATGCATCTCCTGTTCACTTTCTTGGCTGGTTTAAATGTCTCCAACCAGAAGCATTCCCCCAGGTTTAATATTCAAATATTAATTTGTACTAAGATATTATGCTGTATTTTTCTTTTATTTTGAGCTTAAAGGCTCAAAACTTCAACTCTTCCTCCCCATGGGAAAAGCAAAGGGTGATACCAGTACAAGAATCTCATTGTACACTGCACCTGATCTGTCTCTCTGTTTTTATATTTTACGGTCCTGCAGTTCTTTCTTCAGTCACACTGACTGCATTAAATTATGTAGAAGCACAGCCTTGTGCAGGCTCATGATACCTCTCAACCAACCTGCAAGAGAATACAAAATCTTTCTTTTGCTTTCAGCCTGAATCAAAATAAAATTCCAAAATTTATATACAAATATTATCACCAGTCTAATGAATGGAATTAAGGAAAGGCAAGGGAAAACCCATTGGTTTTATTATCTACCAGGGCTGAATGATTAGCTCTAGAATTAGTATGAATTTACATTACTACTAATGTCTTTGAAGGACATGATAACTGGGTGAAATTTGGGTTTGTTAATATTTCTAAACAATAGCAGAAGATGAACTCTCTGCCTAAGGCTTAGGGCTGAAACAAGGAATGTTGAGTTCCCAGTCACAGACTTGCAGGGTGACCTTGACAAATCACAGAACATATCTGTGCCTCAGCGTGAGATGTGGGATATTTTAATATTTCCTAGCTCGTAGAAGTGTTGGTAAGGCTCAATTAATCAAAGTCTTTCAGTATCCTCACACAGAAGGGTCTAGATAAGAACAAAGTATTGTTACTAAAGCAGACCTCTCCTGTGCACTTAATTATTCATTTTATATAAACTTTTTTAGCTTATGTGCACTGTCAGCATACAGAGCCATGGATCCTTCAGATCTAGTTTGTGTGGAGCTTGTCAAGATACAGCTGTTTTTAGTGCTATATCCCCATTAGGATATGACACAATACATCATAACAGCTCCATCAGAGCCATTAGGTTGTAAGCTGTCAGTGTGTAATAAGATTAGTATGCATTACATCTCTGGTGGTACTCTGATAATTCTGAACTAGGTATGCTATCGTAGAGTCTACAGACCCTTTGAATATTGATGTTGCACTGCTAATGAATGCAACAGTATTGTTTTGACATGGAATTAGAATATATACACCAGTATGTGTGAAGAGCATTTTTTAAAACAATAAATAACCTTAACTTTTCCAGAAACCCCCAAAGATGTTCTCCTCAGCTTCTTCATGCACTAAAGACCTGCAAGAATTTCTGTTTACAAATGAAGTTTCTTTCTTGTTTGAGGGAGGGGCAAAACTATGTAAACAATAGCCAAAAATATTCAAATAGATATAATCCTGTACGTGGCCTTGGATTCCCTAGACTACAGGAAGTTTGCATTCAGAATAACGACTGAGATAGGAACAACTTCCAATGTGCTTTTCAACTCTACAAAAAGTGCAATTTTCAGATGGATAAAAAAAGGAAAAATTTTGCTGCTTTACCCACAGTTACCAACATTAGTGTGGGTATAATTTAAATAGGAAAAAAGAAATATTCAAATAATTTGAAGTGCATTCAGTACCTTCCGCTGATTGCCTAAAAACAGTCTAGGGTAGGTACTATCACTGAAAATCAAAGAATCATAGAATGACCTGGGTTGGAAGGGTCTTTAAAGATCATCAACTTTCAATTCCCCTGTCATGGACAGACATGCCTTTCACTAGACTGTTTGCTCAGAGATCCATCCAACCCATCCTTAAACATTTCCAGGGATGAGGCATCCACCATTTCTCTGGGCAACCTGTTCCACTGCCTCATCAACCTCACAGTAAAGAATTTCTTCCTTATGCCTATTCTAAACATGCTCTCTTCCAGTTCAAAACCATCCCCCTTTGCCACTACATGCTCTAACTGGAAGAGCCTTTTGATTCAGAGAAAGATGCTGCATTAAGTTTGTGCTTCCCTGTGTCTACAGAACAGCTGATCATCAACCAGTCAGTGAGGAACTTAATGCTCTCATACCTTTGTGAAGGACCATTCACTGGGAGAACTGGAGTGCTGACTTGACTGGGTCACGGTAGTCTGTAGCAGAACAGGGAGAAAAAATGAGTTTTGCTGGTGTTTTAAAATCATTACCAGGAATCTGCAATTCTATGTATGAAACTCTTGTTCACAGTATCTCATTATTCCTGAAATTATTCCTTGATCAAAATGAGCAAGGTGACAAATATTAAGTAACAGATATGTGCCTGTATAGTTCTCCTGAGAACTTGTACAGGCACACATGTGTGCCTGTACAGGAGAGGTTGTGGCATGCCTTGAGGAAAGGAGACGTGAAGGGAAAATGCAAACTCCAAGTGCTTAAAATATTTTCAAGTCTTCTCAGAGAAGACTGAGCTGAGTGGCTTCAAAGGAACTTTAACATAGCACTTGGCCAGCAAGAGTGTTAATAAATCTTCAGGAGGTCTGAAGTATCTCCTAAAAGAGGGAGTTACAGCCTCTCACAATCAGCTGTCTTGTGAAAGTGTGAGCTGTTTGATTTTTCTGAGCCTGTGGGGGGGCACAGGCAGGCAGACCTCCAGTCAGAAAAGCTTAATAAATTTTCTAGAAATATATATTCCAAAAAGTTGAGACTGAGTAAGAAAAGAAATACAATCATTTTTCATAATGATAAAAAGTCTTGTTCAAAGTCTTTCTCATTAAAAATTAAATAACTTTTGGTGCAGGAATAGAAGGTAAATAGGAAATGCATTCAGAGACCTGACACTTATGCTGAATAACAACCAGGAAAACGTGCTGTGGTCCTTGAAGGAGACATAGAGCACAACTAAACAAGGAAAAATACAGAAAAGAGAAGCTAAAATTAAAAAAAAAACAAACAAACAAGTGAAGTGAGGAGAAATGTCAATGATCTGACAAGTAGCATGAGTACAGGCTTTTTCTGTTATTAGGACAAACAGGAAGATGTAAGAAATTAAAATGCTTTGTGGGCACAGGCTGACATGGGGAATCAATGTGCTTAAAGAAAGACTTGCTCACATGTAGAAAGAATTTGCACATTTGAAATAGCAGCTAGCAAAATTATGTGGAAATAATGACAATGTTCTATGTCAATATTTGTGTCTTTGGCTAGAGTAGTCCACACAGGAGAGATTGAGAAAAGTCAAAGACATTAATCAAATCCTCTACTCTAGAAAAAATTCCCCTCTTATAGATAAAGGACCTTTCACTGGTATGAAAAGACATATAAAATGCTGGTAAATGATCTAGAACAGGCAGTGAAGAGCAAAACTCTAAGAACAAATCTACCTCAAGCATGGATGTATAATTTCCCTGATGTGGATGTCCCAAGAACAAGGTTGCAGGGTTTTTGAAAGAGATCTCCAGCTCTTCATGGCAAAATGTTCAAAACTCAAAAGTCTTCTGAATGTGTTAAAATAGACATTAAAGGATGCTGTTTGTAATTGCAGTGTCAAGAGTAGAATAAGCGTGGGGGAAAAATTTTTAAAACATTAGTTAATTCAAAAACCCTTCCAAACTGAGCAAGAAGACCAAAGAACATACGCCTTCAAAAGAAACATTTGCTGAGACAGCAGGAATCGAATTCTTCCAGCAATTAAACGCTTCCTTGCCCTCACTTCAGGATTGTTTCATTTTTTCTTTTATTTTTTTTTCTTGGAAGGCTATTTTTGAACCACAGTCCCCAGATGGTTAAAAAGCTTCTTCTGATTTCCAGACTAAATTTATTCATAATAAGTTTATATTCATTTGTCCTTGTGCCAGCACTGTCCTTTAGTTTTAATAGTACATCTATATTGTGTAGTTTTTGTAGATTAAATTATTAATATTACAAAGGATAGTATCAATTTTTAACAGAGATCACTAGATGAGATTATAAAGATAAAATTCACTGTTTCAACAGCTGTTTGACCATAAAGTTGTAACCTAAAAAGATGATAAATACAATAAGATGTGTTTTCACATCACTTTGAAGGAAACAAATATGTATCTTTTATTACTTTTTTATTATATTCAGTAATGAAATACAGTTAAAATAAATTCCACTAAAGCAGGTCTTGAGGAGAAAGCAGGCTAGGTGGAGTTGCTGATTGTTAAATGCAGAAGTATATTCTTCAGCCTTGGTATAAAGAATAGGATGGGTTCTCCTTTGTACCACACTTATTATTTGGTTAACATTGGTAGCAATATGACAATTAATCTGCCACTGCATAACAACCAGAGAATTTTGAAGTAGATTTGGACAAATGGATTGTTTGAGGGAGGGAAATGGAAAGTGCTAGGTTGAAGGAATAGTATCCTATGGAAGCATACTGCAGAGACTATAGTGCTAGGTTTTAAAAGACCTTTTGAGCAATGTAGGTGCCTGTGAGTATTTTCAGTTCTTGATATATTGATATATATATATATATATATGTATATCCATATATATATCCATATATATATATATATGGATACCCAATTATAGTTTCTAGATTTTTTCCCTCTCCTGTATGAAGGAGGAATGCTGAGTGAACTGCTGTCTGTCAGACCCTCTAGGATATATTGCAGGGATTCCCCTGCAGTGCTTTTCCTTCTGTGAAGGACAGACTGAAGATGTGTGAAAAAGAATATCAGAAATCACATTTCTTGACTGAAAGAAATTTCAAATTTACCTTCCTATTCTTGCTACTAATTGCCTGCAGCCCATCCAACAACTGGACACCTCATTCTGTAAACTGTATATCCTTAAACATTGGTCTGTATAAACTCTGTCAGTGCTGAGTTGGTGACTCCTTTCCTTCTATCCTTCTGTTTTTCCTCCTGTATTTTTGGGTAGTAGAGGGGCTTCTTTATTAGCCTTTTCCACCTGAATAAGCCAGAGCAACACATGACTCCTGACCTGAAGCAATGCGAGTAGGCTGGCTCGCTATTTGCACTGCCTTTCTACATGATGCCTCTGCCTTTCCCCAGCAGACACAAGGTACCAGAGATGTCTCAGAGATGAGGAGAGAGTGCCTGCCTGCCTGCCTGCTCACCCTGCAGCGCTGGGGGACAAGTAGGGTGAATATGAGAATAGCAGTTTGTGCCCACGACAGCAAGGGTCCCACTGTGAGAGGAAAATGGTATTGCTGCTTGTATTTCAGTTGATCATAAAAGTAAAAAGGATATAGTAGCCCAAAGGATAAACTGAACTCAAAGGTACTCGTAGCTGCTCTGAAGCTTGTACTATAAAGAAAAAAAAAAAGAAAATATCAGAAGCAAGCCATTCATTGAAGTCCTGGCTTTCATGCACTTGTGTTTGGCATTGTTATTTTAATCTTCTGACCTCATTTTGTGTTTCTGTACTGTTTGTCTTCTCTGACAATGTTTAACTTACCAGGTTAAAATTAGTCTTGTGTTATGGAGATACTGTGCTAGCCTACTGGAATTTTTCTCTCTAAAGTTCCCCTGATCTTTATCGACAATTGTTCAACATCTGCATGACTCTGTCTTTCCTGTGTCTAAACAATTACATTTGGGAGGCTGCCAGTTCATGGTGGCAATAGGCACCTCTGATGAATGTGACAAAAGTATTATCCACTCAGTACTTTTTATGTATGGCAAAGAAAGAAACTCTCACCTCATGCACAGTAAATCTGTACCTGCCTACCCTTCATTCACCATCTCCACCTTTGCCAGGATCCTCCCCATATTTCTGCATTCTGAGCCAGGCACAGATTAAGGAAGTTTCCTAGGAGGACTGTTGGAGCAGTTGCATTTCAGCCTAAAGAAACTCTACCTGCTGTGTATGGTACTTGGAAGACCTTTTCTCCTGAAAGAAAATAACAAATTAATTCCATCTAATGATAATTTATGTATAAAACAAGTTTGTAAATTAACACAAAAGTAACCTTTATCTTTTGTGAGAACATATGCTGAGAAATATGTGATGGTATCCTATTTATGCAGTAATTAAACATGATCTTCTTTATCTTCATCAGCCTCTAGGCAAAAGCTACTTCTATAGCAATTCTTTGGGCTTATGAAAAGTTTAGTTAGTCCTCTTGGTAAACTGGCCATTCATATCTATTATCAGTCCCTCAATATCAATACTGGTGTTAAAATATTAGTATTTAGGTTGAAAAACCCACTAAGAATAAGAATTTTGGTTCTTTTGTAACACGCAGGTCCAGCTCTTTAATAGGAATTATGAATGTTAATGTTCAAATGCTAATGCTTCTAAAAAACCGGACATTTTCCAAGAAATATCGTAGAGATCAAGTTTTGTCCATATGGGTGAAAGTATTAGAATCTTTTTTGATTCTATTATTTATAACTGCCAAGGATTTTGGACTTAATTTAATTGATTTCTGGATAAAGAAGAACAGTGCAAATAAAATCCACATGTATCTACTTAATATGAACAGCAGATTATTCTATTTTTTTTAGTTGTCTATTCTTGTTTATGAGAAAACAAATACATTTCATAATAAAATAAGAGATTTTATGAGATGCAATTAGCATTATATATTATGTACTATTCACCTTTTATAGCAGAATCAGACTATTTGGTGGATGTACACAACCACTAAAACAGCTGAGAAAATCTAACTGATGCTTGAAACTACTACTGTTCTGAAACAGCAAGAAATATTCAGATTTTATATGTCAATCTTCCTAGAAAATATTCAAATGGCCTAAAAGCATATATTTCTACTTATAAAGCAATAAGAGATTCTGATCTTATGCTTCCTGTTTTAATAATCAGTTTTTGTTACAAACATTTCTTATTCCTGCCACCATTTTGGACTGATCTGGCAATTTCCTGCTCTTGGGCTGAATGCTTAATCAAACAGTGATGCCACTACAGCCAATGGATATGCTGGAACAAAATTATTTTTGTCAGAGTTCATGTTCACAGGACTGGCTCCTGAATGCTCAGTAGCAAAGCAAAGATATTAAATATAATCATTATAGTGGACAATTTCAAGTGCCTATGTGACGTTCCTTTAGAAATATATGATTTCAGAAGGCAACCCTGGATATTTAGAGATCTTGATCACCTTGCATTTTCTTTGCCTTAGTTTGTCCATTGAAGACTCAGCTCTTAGGCAGATCAGTCCCTTAAAAACTTAAATTTTCAATTCAGTGCTTGTCCAGAATTCCCTCATAGGTTTGTTCACCAGTGCCAGCTGAATATAAACACCATTAAAATGAGTACAGCTAGATGGGAGCTATCAAAATTGTGAGAGAGGTGGAGCTACCAAGTTATTTTTCGGTGCTGAGCACAGAAATGTTAATCTGCAGTGTAAATATGTGTCCTGGCTTAGGGCTGAGGTCATGCAGGCAGGCTCTGTCTATTGAGTCCAAGACAGTTCCCTACCCCAGAACTCCTGCATTAAAGGCAAACAAACAAGTACATTTTTACATAACAAATGAGTACCTATTTAGATCTCTAGAATGCTTACTAACTTCAAGTTTCATGAGAGACTGCAATCAGGAGAGACTTGAGTAAATCAGGAAAGCTGATGAGAAAACAAGCAGAGTGGAACACACAGTCATCTGACTCTCATTAATGGCATCTCCTGGCCAAGATTAGAGAAAGATGCTGAGAAAAAGTGATGATTTTCCCTTTTTCTTCTGAAAAACAGCTCATTATTGCAGCCACATACCTGATTTCTACCATCCAAAGCAAAGAAAATCCCAAGGTCACTAGATTCCCCCATGGATGTTGAGTAAATTGAACTGGTAGAAATTTCATCTTGATTTACTAGAGTTGTCATGCCTTTTTTAAAATTAAGAGATATACAACTGAGATCTATCACTCGAAGTGTTTTTGGCAGGAAATCTAAAATTATGGGCACATATTACATAGCAGCAATGAACATTACAAGTGAAAGCCTGTCTTTTAAGAAGACAGCAAGAATATAAGGTTCTGAGTGTTCTAGCAATAATGTTTTATGGAGCTACAGTCGATCTTCAGGAAAGACATTGTGGTGCCATAACATGTCCAGAGAAGGACAACAAAGCTGGTGAAGTGTCTGGAGCACAAGTCATGAGGAGCAGCTGAGGGAGCTGGGGCTGTTTAGCCTGGAGAAAAGGAGGCTCAGAGGAGAACTTATCACTCTCTACAACTGCCTGAAAGGAGGCTGTAGCCAGGTGGGGCGCGGGTCAGGCTCTTCTCCCAAGTAACAAGCAATAGGACAAGAGGAAAGAAATTCAAGTTGCACTACGAGAGGTTTAGACTTGACATTAAGAAAAACGTCTTCACTCAAAGGGTGATCAGGCCTTGGAACAGGCTCCCCAGGGAAGTGGTGAAATTGCCATTCCTGGTAGTGTTCAAAAAATGTGTAGATGTGGCACTTGGGGACATGGTTTAATGGTGGACATGACTGCTAGTTTAATGGTTGGAGTCAATGATCGTAAGGGTCTTTTCCAGCCTTAATGATTCTATGGTCTTTGATGAAAGGTCTTTTAAAAATTTTCTAAAGCCTTTGGACTTCAAGAAGCTTTTGCCAGTGAAAGAAAGGTCAGTTGAGTTTGTTATCAGATTCCCTTTTTCAAGAGGGGGAGTTACTGTAACTCTAGCACTGCATTTTTTATTCATCCCACAGGGACCAGCCTAGATCTTATGAATATGGGGTTTTGTGACAAGAACGTTCCTTTAAAACATCTTCTCTTTTGTTTTATTTTGCCACAGGTGTGGGAAAACTTCATTCTTCTGAAAGTTTTGTGGGAAGATTTTTCTATGTGTTTGATTGCTTACCTGTTGTAGCAACTGTACTTTGTCAAATGTTGTGTGCTCAAAAGCATGAGTATCTCTTAGTTATATTAGGCTAAGAAATATACTGGAACATAGCCACTTTGAATAAACACCACATGCTAGAATTTCTATAAACAGAAAGTTAAAGGACTGCAATTGACTTGGAGTATTCCCTTGGATACGCTCTCTTGTGATCCATTTCAGTGCAGTGATATTGCCAGGAAGAGTGTAAGTTAGGTTGTCCTGAATCAAAGTCCACACTAAAGGTTTATGTATCACCTGTGTCCTACAAGTATTACCCTTGTGCTCAAGTTGTGAGAAGATCTAAGTTCAAGAACTCTGCTAATGAACATTTTGTTCTCCCTGTTTCTCTCTGTTTAATGAAATGGCCATGAACTGTAATATTTATTTGTTTATTTATTTATTATATGGAAAAGCATTTTACGGGCTTTTAAGTATTCTTTCAGGTTACAGGAAATTTCAAGTACTATGTTGAAACATAAGGAATTTCATGTAAAATTATGAAATTAAAGCTAACCAGAAACAGACAATTGAGCCTGATATTACAATTATCCAAGCTGGATAGTATGTGAAATGTAAATGCTATTAGAAGTTGAACATCAAAAGAGGTTTTCATATTCATTCAAGTCCAGCTACTTGTGGCAGCAATTAAGTTGACATATTTTTTTGGATCCCTTATTACATTTTACTGACCTCTGTCTAATTTCCCAGTAGCATAATGTCAAAATATGCTTCTATAATAAATGCAAAATATGTGTATAAGAAGTGTTCTCTAATATTTTTAAGGCTTCCATAAACTTCATGGGGTGAAAATAGTCCTTGTGGACATTTCTAAAGGAGACTTCCCTCTTTCTGACCAGACAAGTCCACAATGAATCCAGCCATGTCAGGCCAAGATCAGATAAAAAAAGCAAGCACCTGTTTTCTGTTTGTAAATAGGTTGCCTTTTTGAAACTCCAGACAATATGAACCTCTCCATTTCCCGAGAAAGAAGAGATGAGGCTGTCCAGAGAGGAAACTGAAACAAAACTATTGTTATTCTATAACCAAGATGGATATTTAGAGTTATGTAGAGATTTAGTGGATAGGGCACATGGTTGGAAAGCAGTGACAAATACTGGAGCTTTATCAAAACATTTATCCTGGAGAATTTTTTTAATGTTTAATTAAAGACACATTAAAAAGCTCAATATGTTAATAAAACATCAGCATTTTGCACTGGAGTACATTAGATGCCTTAAACTGCCAAACAAACAGTGAATGTATTCTGCATGGCAGCTGCTTGACATGTTGGTTGTTTAATCATTAAGAGCTAGACAAATACTCTAAATATCTTCTGTGCATTTTTGATTGAGTTCTACATCCATTTCCTATTCCTTTTGCACTTACTTTCAGCAAAGGCTTGAGCAAACTGGTTTTATTTGCACCATTCTACACAATAGGTGACATTTACTACTGTATAGAGGAAACAGAGAAACAATACATCTGGGTGCAAAACTGATTCAAAAATAGTTTTTGTGTTATTAAGGATTTACTGTAATCTAACTGGATTAAAGTTGCCTGTTGCAGTGCAGGTTTGATGTCTCAAAAGAGCAGCTTCGGAGAGAGACATCATTCAGAGAGATGGACAACAGTGTCACCCAGCTGTCCCACTGAGAATGGGTGATTTCTGCAGACTGGGAGGTAGCAATGCCATGCACTGACTGTAAAAAATTGCAGTCCAAGAGAATGAAGAAGTATGCAACAAAACATGGCAACTGAGACTGATCTATCAGGCTTCTGTGGTTCCCCCCCATCCTTACTCAAGTTCAAAAGTCTTCTATGCAAAGACTTTACAACAGAGTGAAAGAAAAAGTAACTTCAGCTCAGTTTTCAGGAAAGGTAGTCAATAGAAAACTAATATTGGTGGCTATGAATTCCTGAAAAGCTATGTGACTAAAAAGGATATGATTAAAGTGTTTTAAAAGTCCTTAATCTTCTTTATCTTATGAAATTCCCTGAGGGGTTCAAAACCTGTTAGAAACCACAATCAGAGATCAGAAAAATGCATCGAATAATCTGAACTCTTAGTTTAATTTATGAAGCTCAGGGTGCCATTGTGATGGACAAATCTCTGACGGAGGCTGTTTGCAATCCTAGTAAAGGAATAAAGCAAATAAATTCAGGAAAATCTAGATTTACTCTTGCACATTCTGCAAGCAGAAAAGAGCTAGGCTGGATGAATACATTGCTAATTGTGAATTATTCATCTCACTCTAGCAATCAGTAACATCCACATTAAACATTAAAGACCTAGATTCACAAGGAGAATGTAGGCACATAAATACCTCTTCAGGCAGCCGGGGTTGACATTTAAATGCTAGCGGTATTCAACACCCCCGCATCACCCCTCCCACCTTTTCATAGGTGCTTAAAACTGCATACATACTCAAGTTTCTGTTGAAAGGCATCAGAATAGCTTCCAAAAATTTAGCAGCAAGGAATTAGTAGGTACCCTTTTTATTGTTTTCCCATGTCAAAGTTTACATAATAATTCTCTTTCTTACCACAGTTTTGGTATCTGATTTTTCATCTTGCAAAAGATACACTCAGAATCACTAAAATATTACAGCTCTAGCTTAAAGCCTGGTAGCTTAGTTTCTGTAATTCTACTTGAGTGCTAACAGAAGGTGCAGAGTCATTCTCCAATGACACTGGTCTAATAAATATTTAGATCTTACACAGACACAGGCACACACACAAATTGAGCTTCAAGAATTGAAATACATTTCATCTTGCTAGAACAGCTATAACATCAGTAGCAAAAATATTAATTTTACAACTATAAGATGACTTTATGACTCTCAATGTTACTGATGGCTTTTCTTAGTTTAACCCTTGGAACTTGGTACCGTGGCTGGGTTTGCATGGGAGAATGGCTAATAACATGGAGATTAGTGATTCTCACTAGAGCAGATGTGGTTCAAGCTCCAGTAGAAAGAAGATGTTCAGTACCTTATGTGTCTCCGCCAGGGTGAGCAGGAATCCTCTGGGAGCTGTTTCAGAATGATTCTAGTTCCTCAGCTATTGAAGAGAAGTGTCAAATTCCCAGATTTAAAAGACGGCTATGACCTTCAAAAGGAGGTTAGACTTCATAATACCATGGGACTGGTCTTTTGTATTTCTTTTGGGGTGCTGTTCAAGGACACAAGTATAGAAAAACTTCTTTAAATGAAATATGGAATTTATACTAACTTTTTATATTTTTTTTTCTGAAATAATTATGCAATAATTCATTCTCTTTTTTATCCAATCACTTACCCCTTTTCTGGGATTAGGATTTTTCCCTCAAATACTTTCAGTATGAAGAAGATAAGTCTTTAGGCTGATTAAATGCAACTAAAGTTTCTGGGGATGCTCAGTTATGAGGATACCACTTGTTAGAAGTGGTTATAGCTTGTTAAGATAATTTCATTGTTGCATTTGAAGGATCTGCATGTACATCAGAAAATCAAAGTCTCTTCCCTTGGTTCACTTTTCAAACAAGCAGCTGAGGATTAAACTTGATGGAGACTGCACTTTCCTGAGAATTTTTTTCTTTCTTCTCTTGTCAATTTTGCCTCAAGTCACTGCTTAAGGCAACTATTTGTTCAGCACGGGTCTGATCACCATTGTGTGAGTATATCTCATATATGCTGTAGAGGAAATGGTGGAAGACAAAAGCTCTTAAATTGTGTTATACTGCATAAACTACTTCTTATTATAGGTATATGAAAATTCTCAATTGAAGATATTTATATGACTCAAAAGATTAAGTTCCATCATAAATGTTTGAACTACTATAAGCATCTGTTATGAGGCTGGAATTAAGAAGAAAATACGATGGAAAGCTCAACAGTCCTCATTTAGCTTATGATATCCTAGATAGGAATGAGAAGGCCATGATGGAGAAAAGGAACAGCAAGAGCAAAAGTGTGATGTGTCGGAAATCTTTTACTCCCTTTGAATTTTAGCATTTCTGGCACGAGTATGTCAAAGAAATATTTAGTCACACTTGTTCATACTTTCAAAATATTTCACACAAAACCTTTTTAAAGTATAAGAATAATATATACTGACTTCCAATACATGGTCACTAGCAAATAAAGTCTTTAAAGAAAAAAGAAAACATTATCATATCTGAATAGAGTGAGACTGTACCAAAAGACTTTCCAGGTTTATGCATAAAGCCTTTATTTATATATGCATAGGAAGTAATTTTATTGAAGCCAGTCTAAAAGATAGTTCTGTTTTTTTAGAAAATGTAGCAAAATCCTTCCAAAAAATTATTCTGCAATACTTGCTAGAGATGTGCAGCAACTTATTGCTGAATTGCACAATCTTTATCAGTGTAGAAATAATTAATAATATCACATAAATTGGACCATATTTGAACAAATAAATAATGTTAATTTTAGCAGAAATGTAATGAAAGCACAAACAATATTTGACTTCTTTTATATTTTTAGTACATGATTAAAACCTTTGGGTAGGTATCCCTGTTGGAACAGAAAAATTGGAAATAAGAAATTGTCCAGCTTACCAATGGCAAAGTAAATCTCAATGGAATAATTATTTTGATATTAAATCACTTTTATTCTGGAGTGAAATATTAATTCAATAGCTGTTCTGGTAGAGCTTACAGGGGGAGCTTATTCTACTGTAGTTTTAATAGGCAATTTCCCTGTGCAGGCATGCTTAAGGTCGTGCAGAATATGGTCTTTGGAAATACTGCTCCATGCTAAGATGTTTCATAGAATATTTATTTTTGGTTGTATTATAAAGCTCTGTAGATACAGGTTTGTGAATGGGATGAATGGGTACTTAACAATTAATAGCCTGGCTTCAAAATATGAGACAGCTGTTTCAGCTGATTTCCTCCATATGTGACTCCAAATATTGCAGTGGGATGTGATCTCTATATATAGTTCAGTCACAGACCTCCAACTCAAAGAATCTCCTAGAAAAAGACTGATTCAGTTGGAAAGTAGGCACTTAGAATGGATGAGCTGCTTTCAAGTTTTCTGACTTCTGCCCTTTAAAGGAATTGTATCAAGTTTTTGAAATGTGATATCTTAACTTTGAAGGACTGTGAAATATTTAGAACTTTTCAGGTCATCTGCTTTTCAGCCATGATATTCCACTGATACTTAAAATGGGAAACCGTGGATGCTTTCCTCAGACTGTCAGCTCTCTGGTTTTTAATGTGTTTGTGCAAGGAGCTATGTATGAGAGGGAGAGAAGATATACTTTTATCACCTTATCAACCACAAGCAATTAATTTCAGCACAACTGAAATTTCATTAATTGCTGTATGCCTGTCCAGCATAAGTAATAAGGCTCTGTTTTAATTGATGAAGAGTGCAAGTATAAGTATATGGCATGAGGGAACTTTGGAAAGTAGGATTTCAGAATTTTGAGCACAGTGCTGGTTTGACACTTTTCAAGATTCCTTTTCTCTGCTTAGTAGATTAATTTCATATATTTGCAAAGTCACATGTCCAGTGTGTTTATACTGTGTGATGGATATTCTATGTAGTAATGAAATTCTGGTCCCCCTCTTATCCCACTACAGATGTACTAAAGTGTACCACAACTTCCTTCCTGCTTGGACTCAGATGTCCTTATGTGGAAACCTGGGTTTGTGGTAAGAAGGAGAGGGCTGATATTCACCCTCTTTCAACCACAACAGAGCACTCCTAAATCCCACAGTATAACTCTGGTCTTTGTTCTCAACAGGACTGTCTATACAGAGAAACCATGAGGAACAGTTTCTTCAAAAAAGTGCAAGGATAAATCATGCAAGCAGCAATGATGTTCAATTCCAAAAGGCTGAATTTGTCGGTCCCTGGGTCCCCCATTTACTCTTATTTATTTTCAGATCTGCCTTCGAGTTGTTGACATGAGCAATGAGATAAAAAGGGGGAACTAGTTTCTGGACAACTAGCATCTGAATCATGTACTGTTCCAGCCCTGTGCAAAGCCTGTGGTAAATGCCACACGGACAGGCAATCACTGTGGAATCAATTTGGTGCCTGGGTCTAATTAATCGTAGCCATAGATTTTGTCTTAACCCAAATTCTGCTGCCACCATCATATTAGACAAACACTTTGTAGATCTGCTTTGAGCAGCATGACTGATATCTATGATATGGAGACATACACTACAGTTTTTGTGCTGGTGAAATTAATGTAAGTTTAGAAATATGAACAATAATAATTATTTTATATCTGTGAGTTTAAGTCCTTTCTTTTCAGAAAGCAAGGCTAAGAAATAGATTCTCTCTTTAGAAATAAAACAGTCAAGATATTTTCAGAATCAAATTAAAGCAAATTTTACAGTTTTGTATTTTAACAGGCTTTTGACAAAAGTCATGATCATATGGGGAAGGATTAATCTACAGAAAGTCCTGTAAGGTGTAAATGTTATAAGAGAAAAATAAAAAAGAAAAGAAAAAGGAAGTGTTGAAAAAGGTCTCTCTTGCTCTCGAGTGGTTAAAAGCCAAATATAATGGTATTGGCCTCCAATGAATCAAGAAAATCCTATAGGAAAATATATTGTGCATTTAGAGTAAAGGAATTTGAATATGGTAATGTCACTCAGCAGTGAAAGTATTGCATGTCTTTTCCTCATCCCTTCTCCTGTAACCATAAATTATTTGTTTTCATGATGACCCACGGATGTCTGCGCCAACTCTGCTCCCAAGTGTCACCAGTTTGCATGGGCACTCTTGCAAAATTTGGCCTTGGGAACATGTTATAACAAACACCCAAGCTGGAGGCCAGAGGGCCTTTTGGCTTCCAAGGCCCAGATAGTTCTGTATGTGTTTTCCTGAATGTAAACATTTAATATTTGCAAGCCCTTACAAGCATTAATCAACTCAGCCTTTGCACTGTACTGGCATGTGCTTGTTTTAAAGATTTGGAGGGTAGCACAGCTTTTCATCACAATAGGCTTTGGGAGAACAGATAGCTCACAGCCAGGGAGCCCAATGAAACCAGAGTTTAGGAGTAGCTGCTTCTAGCCAAAGGCTTTTCCTCATTAGAGGACAGGCCTGCCAAATGAGAGGGGAATGCAGCTAATCTTTGATTCTTTGGATAAACCATTAAAAACCTTCCAGCCTAGTGATCAGATGATAATTATTTACAGCTGCAATTAATATCTTCGGATAAGGAAGTGCTAAAAGTTAATGTTTTTGCAGGCCCAAAGTTAAATATTAAGGTTTGCTGAATTATATAATTATATATTATATACTTGCTTGCCTTTTAAGCAATATTTTTGGTGCTAATGCAGCTCTGGACTTTTATATTCCACCTTTCTCCTTTTTCTATAAGATGTATAAGATCATAGTTGATTTAAGCCCTTAAACATTTTACAGGTGTCTTCCTGGAATCAGAGTCTTCTTTAACATACATAATTTCTTTTTCCCTGTCTAAATTTTTTTTTTTTTTAAATAAAACTTTTGGCTAAATTTCTCTGAAGTTTATTGTTCAATTAATCAACTTTTGTATCAGTACACATTAGCTAAGATTTTGACTAAGACTTTTTTTTGTGGATGCTTGATGCCTTTGTAACATAAGGAAAAATCACGTATATTGATCAAATATTCATTTGTTCAATATCTGAAAGATAAATACTCTGTTGTTGCTAGAGAGGTAAATATTCTCCATTCTTTTTTTGTGTTTATTCACTTAATTACACCTGCGAAGTCTCCAAATCATTTAATGTATATTACTATTGCTAAGTGCTAAATACAGATGAAAAGAAGTGTTGAAAGGAAAATGTGTGATCAGCTTCTGTGATGGCATTCACATATGCTCCTAACCTAGCACTTGCATTTTGTATATTTTGACAGAAGAGTTAAGATCCTGAGCACTTCTTTACATACGTAATCATGTAGTTATGGTGTGTCAAGAGCACATGTTCCAATTCATTATAGACTGAGAATTCAATAACTGAATTAGAGGCTGTGGAAAAGTTGTTAGACCTTCAGAACTGAATTAAGGCCAGCTTTCAATATCTTTACACTGAAGAGTTCAAGAGCTGCAAAAGAAATGGGATGGTATTCCATTCAAATGGAGATGTAAACACTTGTTTCATAATTAATAAATTTCCAATTGCTGTGTGTAGGAGAGCACTTCTTTCCCTGTAGATATTCAAGGGTCCATGGAATTCAATGGAGCTGTGCAAAATTTACATTGACCAAGCATCTGACTTCTAGTCTCTTGCAAATTAGATACTAACAACGGCATAAGGCCATTTTGTCCATTTTTCTGCCATGTTGAGATTATAACTTACAGCATATTGTGCAATTCAGATTATTAAAACAATAAATGTCTCCTACATCCCAGGAAAATTGTTAATTCCGGATTTTAATTATGCTCATGATTGCAGACTTGCACCTTGAGGTTGAAAAACATTTTTTAATTTCCTTTCTTTTGACCATTCTTTCCCATAGACGGTTAAATACTTTGTTTCGCTCAGCAAAATTTTCTCTTACTGGTTGTGTGGGTCACTGTGTTAGAGGCCTATTTAAAGTAGAACTAATGTTTTAAGACGCAGTGATGCTGCTAGTGAAATGGGAATTTTTGCTTATTAGATCATGTTTTATTTCTTAAATGCTCTGCTGCCACAATCTAAATCCTTTTATACAATCTTAGATTTGTAAAGGAGCACTTGTAGGAGAATGAGAGTTACATTGGCACAAGATCAAACACACTGCAAAGAAAATTCTGGGCAAGCACTTCAGCTAAATACTTAGTAGTTTTAGGCACTGGGTCTGCACATTCTGTTTTGGGTCATGAGCCTTTATCTCCCAAGGACATTCCAGGCTCAGTACTTTTCACGGCCTCTTTTGCATGCTCTCTAGGCAAAAAAGACTTTCCAGCCAATAGAAATGGGAAATTAGAGCTTCAGCTCTTTAAGAGTAGCTGGTATCCAAAGGTTCCCAGGAAAACCTCCCTGAAGATTTACCCTGTCACCTCTCTGGCTTACAGCTCATTGCTTCTTTGACACTTGATGGTGAAAACAGTCCAACCTACAAACTTTGCAGAGCCACCTGCATTTTAGTCAGCTAAAAGAAAAATACAGAAAGAAAAATGACTATGCAATTCAAGGCAAAACATCAGATTTCTTAACATACTTAAATATTTTGGGTCATTTAGGAGTCCAGGAATTTCAGTGTAGTGTATATCTCCATATATTTTGACTAGTCTCTTTTGAATAGAAATTTCCTTCTTTCCTTCTACATTTCCTCCTTTGTTGCCAGCTTCCCATTTTCTCACATGCTGACAGTTGAAAAGTCTCCATCTGCCAGAAAAAACTTTCCCAATAGCTCCATTCTGCTCAAACATCTTTCTCTCTTTTGCCTCTTAGGCATTTCCAGCATAAGGTTTAACTTTTCCTAATGTGAGCGCTTGATGGTAGATCGGATGCATCTCAAGGTGACTTCACTCCCCCTTCTCTCAATTGCAAACAGAACCCAGGATGACTAGCTCAGATGTAGGTATCTTCATGGCACCTACCTAAATTTCAGGACTAGAATTGTGCGCCTGGACTGAGTGTTGATCAGCTGCAATAAGTCTGCAAACTTTTCTCACTCCTCGCAGATTTTTGCTGGGATCAAAGGCAGTGACCAAATTGCCTGTGTTTGAGAAGACCTGCAAATAAATAGGTCCCTCCTGGAAGTGTTACAGACTACTATGGGAAATGCAGGGGTGAGCCCAAGAGAAGATGGTGCATGTATACTACCTCCAAGTGGGAGCAGTTTTCCTCCTAGTGCAGTTGGCTGACCTTTCAGGAGCACTGGACTGACATGGAGCGTAGAAAAAGCCTCAAGCCTTAACAAAAATTTTGCCCAAGTAAACAGAAAAGTACAGTGCAACATGAAGTATATTGTAATAGACATATGTGGGAGGTCTACATAGAAATTCCACCAATAAAACAGAAGAAAACAATTCAACACCAAAATTAATGTTCAAAAGCAACTAAAATCAAATTCAAGAACCAAAATGACCTGATGAAGATTGTTTTCAGTTTACACCTTTGAAAAATACTTTAATGGACTGCTTCCACCTACAAAGCTCATCAGCTTTGTAACCCAGCCTTTCACATGAGAAAAATAAAGAGAGCACTTATTAAAGAGCACTTAGCATTGTTCAGCCAATCAGCTCATTCAAGCCACTAAATACTCTCAGTCTCACTCTCAGTCGCTAATTTGGTGCCAAAAGTGTCCTTCAAAAATACTGAACTATATGTTGAACTGCCTGTTATGGTGTGGCTGAGATCATACCTGAATTGGTACTGAGACTCACACTTGATTTTTAAACATATATGGTCAGAATACTTCTCCTTGCCCTAGTGGCAAAGAAAAATATTTCAGGTTATATAGTAGAAAAAAAAGAGATTCACTAGTGATTTGTTAGAAGAATTATGTAAGTTGTTTTTTCCCTCAGTTTAAACAGATAGTGATGTAATGCTGTTTTCTTTTACAGAGGAAACCTTATAGTCTACTTCTTTAATAAATACACTATAAAGTTTTACACTGCTGGTCAATAAATTTGCATTACACTCAGAAGTGCATACTGCTGATTCAAAGAGGAGCACTAACCCAGTTCTGTACTTCAATGCTCCCTTTGAAAGGTGGTGTCTTCCTCATGTTGTATTTGATAGTTTCTTCTATGTAAAACCTGATTAGTTTAATTTGCATTTTAATAAGTAATTTACTATATAGTAAACACAGTCTTTAAAATATAGTGCTGTCCACCACAAGGGGAAGTTGCCCACATATTTTCATTGTGCTTTTTTTGGGTGTATTTAGATTCTAGCTCTGCCCACTCTTCATCTATTTTGAATGTGTTTTGAATTAGTCACATGATCTGACACTCAAGGTTTTCCACTGGCTTGTAAATTCTCTTTGTATCTAAGAGTGTGGGGGGGCTTAGAAACAGATGCAAAGGTCTAAATATATATGCTTAAGTGCCATGTTGAGTTCTATAATAGATGTTCGGCAGCGTTTATAACTAGCCAGTTAAATCTTGAAACAAGTGATAGCTTTGAAAGGAAAACAATAAGAAAATATTTTATAGTAGTAAACTGCAACTGCAGTGTTTCTTCTTCCTCTTGTTTCAGAATAGAATATTTACTTTCACAGAGATACTGATAGGACTCTATGAGATTCAACAGATTGCCTTCATGTCAATAATTTTGTTTCTGGTTTTGTTCCACCCACAGAGTTTTGCTTTCATGTTAAATAGAAGAGTACTAGGTTCTTAAAATGGAATCAGACTGGCAACAGTATTTTTGTTATGTTTAGTGACAAGAATAATTTTAAACTGTACAATTTGAGTGGTTTCCATAACTTGAATCAAGTTTGCTCAAAACACAGCTTGATTTTCTTGAAATTTTGCTGAAGGCTGAAGTTTATTGAAGTTTATTGATGCTCTATGGAGAACCTCTAAGTATGTCAAACTGCTCAATTTATTCTCCTAGAAGAGTATAATTAGAGCTAAAAACAGAACACATTTTTAGCAGAAAATAAATATTTTTCAGATACCTCAGTGTCTGATCCTTCTTTCATCACAGAGTATTGTAATTTAAAATGTCTCATTACAGTATCCATTTTCAGTGAGAAATAGTAACACTGATTCAGACAATATAATTGTCTTCACTGCTTTAACCCTTTCTTATGCTAATAATTTTTTTACCAAACATCCACTACATAGTTGTACTTTGGACAAGTTTACTTGCTAAGTTAGTTGATTGTCATTCAATGGAATGTAATTCCTTGATGTGCAGGAAACAATAGAAAAAAAAATTATATGCACCACAGAATACGCAGGCAATAATCAAATTCCCTGCACTTTTAAAGTGTGGCTGTCTGGAGCATCTGCTCACTAATCTAAACATTATCTTACACATCTGGATTGACTGGCTGTGTATTCAAGCCCACAGAGTGTTACCTACATAAAATCATGTCAGTTACCACTTGTAGAAGTCCAACAGAGAAACAGAAAAGCGGATGAATGATTTTTTTATTGATCTTCAAAATGAGGATTGAGGCATTTTTCAGGGAAAATGATGGAAATTCATCTTACTTCTACTCTATATTTATGGCTGATGAACACAGGAACTAATTCCCATAGACAATTATTCTATCATTTTTTACAAGCATCAAGTTGACACAAAATGAAAAAATGGAATTAAAAATTATCCTTTGTTATTCTTGGAGCAAATTTATAGCCTACCTATGGATATTCTGTGTTTCTGCTTGTGTGTAGACCTGCCACTTTATTCTGTATTTTGGGGGGGACAGAGATTGACAACAAACACATAACTAGTGGGGACATTTTGCCTACATAAACAAATGGTTGTTGACTGCTTCTGTTTAATTTCAAATTCTCAGCAAAATTTGGGTATCTCAGGTCTTTGACTATACAAAGACTCTCTCCCTAATGAAAACTTCACTCATGGGCAGGAAGTGTTGTGTAAGAAATTGTATCTTGAAGTGAAGATGAGGCCATGGCTATGGGGACTAAAGAACTGGCATCCACACAGAACCAATAACTGAGTACGTGGATGTAATTGAAAAATCCCAGTTAAGTCTGCATCTGGGGGCATCTTACTGTATCATTGTTATGATTCATCTGTCTCTCTATATGTGAAACACAAACTGATGGGGCAAAGTGCCACGTGAAGCAGAAATTAGCCATTATAGAAACTAGAGATTGATTATAGGTTCAAATTAAAATCTTGATCGAAAGACAGTTCTTCAATACAAACACTAATGCACACAATGTTTCTAAGTGAGATGAAATTGAGCAATATTTTCATCCCAGAGTTTGACACAACCTTTTCTTAAGAATAGAGAAATTGCTTGGTGTTTACTGTGACTTCAGGTTTAATGAGTCATGTCTTGTATGAAACATTGAATTAGCCAAACAAAGCTACATTTTAGAAAGAGACTCACAAATACAGATACAACTGCATTTGCTGCTGATGTATTAGGGCCTATCAGCTTATTGTCTTTAGAAGAACAATAGTATGTTGCTCTTTTGTAAACCAGCTAATTAGAAGTGTTATGAACTCCATTTCTCACACATAAATTAGTGAGAATTTTAAATCTGTCTTAAATATGGTGTACACACATGTTCCTGGGTGTAATTTAGGCCATGATTATTTCCAGAGCTGGCAAATGCTAGAAGAAACATACTGTGAACACTCATTGCAATTTTAAATGAATTTTAATGACTTTGTAGATACAACTATTTTATTCACTTTCCATCAATATCCATTCTGACAAACAAGTTTCCTGCAAGATTTCTTTCTAGAGCACAGGGTTTTATATAAAAAAATACAGACTGTTAGCTACAAACAGATTTTAAATTGGTAATCAAAGAGAAAAATGAATATTCTGAGAGTCACAGTCCTCCAATCAGGAAACAAAAAAAATTACCATGTGATTATTTTTTCAACCAAATAGCTTGGATTATGAATTTCAGTTCTCACAATGAACTATGGATGAGCTGCAGACCAAGAATTATAGAAATTAGTTGGCAAATCATTTCAAATAACAAATAAATTAGAGTGAATCATGATGCATTTGTGAAAATGTCACAATTACTATGCTAATAAAGTTTAAATTTACATAGTGCCTTTCATCGGAATGGATCCTAATGATGTATAATCTCAACATCCGGAGGAGGCATGATGTGACAAAGGCTGAGGAAAAATGTCTAATATTACTTTGTTAATACACAGAAAATGATACTTTATTTTTCAAGACTGTATTAATGCATTTAATTGCTATCAATAAAATAATCAACTGCTTTTTGTTTCTTTTTCTGTACTCCCCATTTCTTTCTTAATGTGAGGTTTTTTAGTATTTAATTTTCTTTTACTTCCCTGTTTTTAACATTAATTTTTCTTTCATTCTTCTTCTGTTATTTTTTCTTTTTTTCTGCTAGTGTTTTTAAAAACTTATTTTCCTCTACCCATTTTTTGTGTATTTGCTTTTTACTTCTCTCCATCTGTCATAGAAATTGTTCTATGAAATGCATTTTTCTTACTATAGGCTTTTTGCACTCCAAGCTAGAAAACAGAAGTGCCCCTTTTCTCCTCCTCCCCCCTCCTCCTCCTCCTCCTCCTTCCCTCTCTCCTCCTCCTCCTCCTCTTCC